>NC_046171.1:20009347-20017940 GCF_011064425.1 Rattus rattus | reverse complement strand
TCTTCCTCTCTAGTAGCCACCTGCATTCTCTGGATTGTGGCCTAATTGCTAGAGAGGTTCAAACAGTCTTGCTCTAAATCAACGATTCAAAAGACTTGATGCTGAGTTTCCCATAGAACCCCATCTGTGAGGGCCACCATGTCTGCCCTCTGAGGTGAAGGTTGAGCCTTATAACATATGATCTTTTCAAGAAGCAAAGCATATGACTCCCAGACAAGTAGGAAACAAACAGGAGTCAAAGTTTTAAAGAACTCAATGATTAATATGGGAACCATCAAATTAAATCCAAATTAAAAAATTGGATTTGCATAAACCTAAATTCTCTGTAGAGACAATTCATTTGCATTGCTATAAAAAGCATTGATGTCAGAGTTTGTATCTTTTAAAATATTATTATTGGATGTGTGTGTTGTGTATATGTGTGCATGTTCACAGATGTGCTCATCATGTGCATGTGGCCCCTTGGATGAACGGAAGTTAGAGGACAGCTTTCGGGATTCAGGTCTCTCTATTTGCCACGTGGGTCCTGCAGATTGGCCTGAGGTCATCTGACTTGGCGGCAACCTTTATTTCCAACTGAGTCATCTCGCCAGCCTATATATGAGTTTTGGAGTGTTTCCTTTTTTTTTTCTTTTAACTTTATTACTTTGACATTTTATCTAACTGTGAAGTTCCTTGCCTGCATATGTTTTAAAAGATCCTTGGGCCATAAGGTTCTCAGTAGGTGCCTGATCCTATTAGCTGCCATTAAATTGATTTAGCTTCTCTTGTTCTTCCCTATCAAATTAACTATTGAGCCGAA
Source organism: Rattus rattus (assembly GCF_011064425.1). Lineage (NCBI taxonomy): Eukaryota > Metazoa > Chordata > Mammalia > Rodentia > Muridae > Rattus > Rattus rattus. Next base: position 20,017,138 of record NC_046171.1, on the reverse strand, counting down.
GTAGTGCTGACATCTACTTACCTTTGTAGCTTCGCATAACTAAGCGCAGGAATAATGCTTGGTGTGTTTAAAGGAACAACTGAAACGCATCACCAAAGCCATCGACGAGAGTACACTCAAAATAGGGCCTTTGCCGTCTTTAACCAAAGTGTCTGCTTTTCTTATAAAAATTGGGAGAGAATTGGATTGTACCAAGTGGCCTATGGATCTGTGCATTCCGATAAATGTCAATGCCTAGTAGATGAGATCATGTTCTTCCATTGGGTTTCTTTATTATCACCGAAGGTAAACTTGGGTCTCGAACTGCACATCAGTCGCATTCCAGATGAGTCTTTCCAGGTGGTTTGTGTGTCCTCTGTATTTTATGCACGCATGAAATCACTTCTTTTTGTATATCCATTTCAGCGGAGTTTGCCAACAAAGAAGCAGTATGCAGCACAGCTCCCTGGTACCTGGGAAGTAGAAAAGGATGAAGAATAAGCTACGTACGTACTGTCGCATGGAGTTCAGTTTAATGTCTGTTCCCTAACTTCTGCTACATGGAGTCAGATCTCTTTTATACTGGTGTCTCTGTATGTTTAACACAGTTGTGTCTCTGTTTTAATTATTTTGTGTATTTCTTTTTCCTCATGCATTTCTCACGTTCATTTCATCCTAACCTCAAAAAATGTAAGATCCATTCATTTCACATTTTGAGCAGGTATAACTCAGTAGATATTACAGTGTACATAACGAATTAAGAAATTATCCTACTACTACTACAGCTACTACTACTAGTGTTGCTGCTCCCAATAATAATAATAATATGCTAGTAATAATAATAAAATAATTGTTATTATTGACATTGGAGATAGGTTTGTTTACTATTTAAAAAGGAAGGATGAAATAGTTTGTGGTACATTCTGGTCTCATGGGAGACAAAACTTTATGTAGGAACAGAAGTTGAGTGGTCACGATGGTAACAGGAGAAGAGGAAAAGCTCTCATTTGGGGTTGAGTGATTTCTAAAGAGTGCCATTTAATTTCTGATAAAATATAAAACAATTGAAAAAAACCAGGGAATCAATAACTTTCTACGGGTGGCAAGTCAACTGTTAAAGTTAATAATTTGGCTTGAAACTTTAAGAGAACATTCTGAATTCGAGTCTACATAAAATGAGTCCCGTTCTTCGGGCAGTCCACCTCTGATCAGAGGACCGCAGCTTTCTTTCCCTGCAGCCTAGCAGAGACAGCCTTCCGCGTAACCTCCCTTTCCCCTATGTCTCCAGGCATAGTTTAAGTGTAAATCAGCAGAACTCGCACCCTTCCAGGTTTTTCATCTCAGCTCCCAAGCCTCCCCTGGCACCTCCAACCTCCAGGTTACTGGGGAAGGATTCTCTGGGTTATCCCTCACGCTGTGAGGGATGGGACTCTCCGTAAAAAGTTTATCACTATTAGTTTATCCCCTGCTTACCAATGATGGAGACTCTAGATGTCCTACTTAAAGAATGGCAATACCAAAGTCACCTACTGTCTTTATTTCTGAGATATACTTTCTTCCCATTTACTAGATTTTCCTTTCTGCCTGTCTTCTCTACCAGATCTTAATATGAACCCCTCCCTCCACCCCACCCCAATTTTAAATACCATTTTAATACGATGTTCCAGACATTTCTGGTCTTCCACCTCCTTCCTAGACACACAGATGGTATTTTGCACTTGAAACTTTCATTTGGAGTTGCACAGATATCCCTCTTGCCCACCACACCTTCCTCACCAAGTTTCCTTTATCTCCAATCTCAAGAAACACTGGTAGCATTCACTTAGCTTTTCCTTTGCACAGCAGTGCTCCCCTGTAATACTAATTTTCTAACCCGAATACCCTGTCTGATATCTTTCTAACTTGTATATCTCACTCCTCACTCCTTCCTTCCTTCCTTCCTTCCTTCCTTCCTTCCTTCCTTCCTTCCTTTCCTTCCTTCCTTCCTTCCTTCCTTCCTCCCTCCTCCCTCCCTCTCTCTCTCCCTCCCTCCCTCCTTCCCTCCCCTCCCCCTCTTTCTTTCTTTCTTTCTTTCTTGAGTTATTTTGTTGTTGTTTATTTGTTTCTTTTTGATGACCGGGAACTGTATGACCCTTGTCAAAGGGGTGCCAAGACGCTGACTGGCTGTAGACCCAGTCTCATTGTAGAGCTTCCAAACCATGACTGTGGACCACACAACATTGACATCAGTCAGCACTTCCTTCACGGATCTTGGCTCTTCTTCCCCAAAGGCTTGTTGGTCCTGAGTCAGTACCACCATTTCTTTCTTATGTTCATTGCCACAGTTGTATGGCATCCCAGTCATCTACTGCAAAGGTCATCTTCATGCCAGTTGTCCAGAACTGGTCTGTCTTTGGAGTGATATTAATTTTTTAAAGGAGCTGGAGAGATGACTCAGTGTCTGGAAGCACTGGCTGCCCCCCCCCCCCAGAGGATCTGGGTTCAGATACCAGCACTCAGCATCTTTTAAACTGTCTGTAACTCTAGTTCCAGGAGATATGCATACACATATAGCCAAAATAGCCATATACAAAATAAAATAAGTAAATCTTTAAAAAATAAAAACATTTTTAAATAGATATATAAACTTTTTCTGAGTATTGTTTGTTTTCAGATTTTCTCTCAGCTAGTAATGTAATCCATTTATTTTCTAAATATTATATTGTAGCAATTTTTGATTACACATTATAGATTTTAAATTTCTAAAACTTCAATATAAGTTTATATTGAAACTTCAATATACAATTAATATTTTATATAATTGAAGCAAAATATAGTACATGGAAATATAAGTGCTACGCTATGGATAAAGCCCCACCTAAGTTCCTTTTGCAACACTTTGATACACAGTGATAGCAATGGGGGATACTGTAGCCCTTTAAGAGATGAGTAGGAAGTGTGCCCAGTGGAGACAAGATCTCCACAGAGACTGTGGGCTCCTAGTCCCTTCCTCTCTTTCTGGTCTGGTTTGAAAAGTAAGTAACTCTCTTGGACATGTATTTCCTACTACCACCATCTTTTGCCCTCCTCAGAACTGAACTGATGCAGATGCCAAGCCTTTGTTTCTTCAACCATGAGGCAAAACTCAGGAACTTTCCTCAGACATTTCAGTACAATAACATGAGGCTGGCTAGTGAGACATAGCCGTGTACAAAGAATGGAAAGCGAAAGCTCAAGGGTGCCCTCTCACTAAAAGTCAGACATTATCAGCAAACTTTAAGTGTGTTTTTTTAACACATGCACAAACTGACACACACACACACACACACACACACATTCTCATATACACAGAAACCCACAGAGACACACACAGATGCATACACACATGCAAAACTTTACAGTCTATGTTTTTTTTTTTTTTAAATACTTATACAGCCACCCAATTAGACAAGATGGATGAAGCAAAGAAGTGCAGGCAGACAGGAGCCGGATGTAGATCTCTCCTGAGAGACACAGCCAGAATATGGCAAATACATAGGCGAATGCCAGCAGCAAACCACTGAACTGAGAACGGGACCCCCGTTGAAAGAATCAGAGAAAGAACTGGAAGAGCTTGAAGGGGCTCGAGACCCCATGTGAACAACAATGCCAACCAACCAGAGCTTCCAGGGACTAAGCCACTACCCAAAGACTATACATGGACTGACCCTGGGCTCCAACCTCATAGGTAGCAATGAATAGCCTAGTAAGGGCAACAGTGGAAGGGGAAGCCCTGGGTCCTGCTAAGACTGAACCCCCAGTGAATGTGATTGTTGGGGGGAGGGCGGCAATGGGGAGGATGGGAAGGGGAACACCCATAAAGAAGAGGAGGGGGAGGGGTCAGGGGGATGTTGGCCCGGAAACCGGGAAAGGGAATAACACTCGAAATGTAAATAAGAAATACTCAAGTTAATTAAAAAAATTTAAGAAAAGTACACATCAAAAAAATTTTTTTTTCAAAGATCCGTATCCTTGGACATATGTAAGTGTTAAAATCCAGTAAAAAAACAATACTTATTTATTCAAATTGATTCATCTAATTGGTGTATATACCACAAATTCTTCCTGTGATGCGTGACATTGTTAGACTATTCCAACCACCTCTTTAAGCTAATCTAAAACAAAACAAAACAAAACAAAAACAAAAACAAACCAACTTTAGTACATATTCATTCTATCAAATTCATTCTAGAGAACCTTAAATAACATATTCAGTTATTACACTATATTTGAGTAGTAGATTGAATTGACCAATATGGACAATTGATAAATAAAAGCTGATATGCTCCTTTAACACATAATTAAATAGTAGAATTAATTTTGAGGCAAGGTAAAGTGAAATGAAACAAAAATAATCAAATTTTGAAGTACGTGTATATGTTTCTATGAACTACTTTTTAAAAATTATCGTTCATCTTTTTTTTACAGTCCAGTTATTATTCCCCTCCAGTCTACCCTCCGACAGTTCCTCATCCCATTTTCCTCCCTCCCCTGTCTCCAAGGGGATGTCCCCCACAACCCTACCCCATCCAACCAGACCTCCCCACTCCCTGGACCTTCAAGTTTCTCTAGAGTTAGGTGCCTCTTCTCTCACTGAAGCCAGACCAGGCAGCCTCTGCTGTATATATGTCGGGGACCTTGAATCAGCTAGTGCATGCTGCCTGGTTGGTAGCTCAGTGTCTGAGAGATCTCTGGGTCCAGGTTCGTTCGAACTGCTGGTCTTCCTATGGGGTTGACCTCCTCTTCAGCTTCCTCCAGCTTTTCCCTAATTCAACCACATGGTTCCCCAGCTTCTGTCCATTGGTTGGGTGTAAATATCTGCATCTGACTTCATCTGCTTGTTGGGCCTCTCAGAGGGAAGCCATGCTAGGCTCCTGTTTGTAAGCACACCATAGCATCAGTGATAGTGTCAGGTCTTGCAGTTTCCTCTTGAAATAGATCCCAAGTTGGGCTGGTAACTGGACCACCTTTCGCCTCACTCTTCTCTACTTTGGTCCCTGCAGTTCTTTTAGACAAGAACAATTATGTGTCAGAGTTTTTGCTTATGAGATGGCAACCCCATTCTTCCATTTGATGCCCTATATTTCTACTGGAGATGAAGTCTACAAATTCCCTCTCCCCACTGTTGGGCATTTCATCTGAGGCCCCTTCCTCTGAGTCCTGAGAGTCTCTCACATCCCAGGCCTCTACTACATTTTGGAGGGTTCCCCCCAGCTCCTATTTCCCAAGGTTGCCTCTTTCCTTTCTTTCTGTGGGCCTCAGGGCTTCCCTCATGTTCCCCCCACCAATACCTGATCATGTTCCCCTTTCCCATCCCTAACCCCACTCCTACCCAGATTACCCCCCCCCTTGTGATTACTTTTTTCTCCCACGCAAGTGGGATTGAGACATCCTCACTTGGGCCCTTCAGATTGTTAACCCTCTTGAGTTCTGTGGATCATGTCCTAGGTATTCTGCACCTTTTGTTGGCCAATATCCACTTATTAGTGAGCACATACCATGCATATCCATTTGGGACTGAGTTACCTCACCCAGAATGATATGTTTTCATTAAAAATATAAAGCACTATTTGATTATGCTTTGCTCCCTAAGATAAAACCATGTTCTGTGGCTACCACTCTTTGATTTATGAAATCTGCCAGGCGATAGAAATGTTAACCACATTTTTAAGAGAGATATTTCAAACTGCATATTCTCAAGGTTGATACTACAGGGAGACTGATATTTGAGGGATACAGGACAGAGAATTCCTTAGAGTCCTAAGGTAGGACAGACAGAGTATGAAGAGAAAGAGGCCAGAGGGATAGAGTGAAGCATTAACAATGTGACTCACAATCATTAGAGAGTTATGTAAGTGAGGTTGAGAGTCAGTGATGGTGTGAGGGACAGGGAGATTTCAGATGCCCAAAATTCCACCACAGGAAGAGCATTGAGGGGCCTGGAGGAGGATGTTTGGAGCAAGAGATGACATATTAAGTAGGCATGTTATGTTCTTCTCTACCTTCTCCATCCCAATTCTAATGAGTAAGAAGTGGCCACAATCTTTGTAGTATATTGCAAGGGACAGGATGTAGCTATGGAATTAAGAATAGACATATGACATACTGAGCATCTCATAGGGTTAACACTACAGTCTCATTCACTCTGGTCCAGAGAAGTTTTGAGAGACAATGATGCTTTAGCACAGGTGTAGTTTTTCCATCTTTGGTGTGAATTTACCATAACAAAACCACCTCATTGTATACAGGAAGAAATAATCAACAAGACATATATGCACTCTGAGGATGGTCTCCAGATGGAGATGCCCCTAGTGAGGTAGGCAGAGGGTCATCTAATTGCATATTTTGCCTGGTTCATACTGCCAGCCTGTTCCCACTATCTATCTTATAAGGTTGCTGCCAGACTATCCCAAATACCCTAAAATACAACCAAAATTGCATCTGAGAGTCATCTTGGATGTGAATCAAACAAAATTTCCTCCCAAGGAAGTTGATTATTGCTGGATCCATGTGAATGATCCTGGAATATGATAACCTCCATAAAATAGCCAAGAATGTTTTGGTGAATAATTCCATAAAAAAGAAACATCATCATACACTAAACAAGGGGGTTGGGTCAAAAAACTGCTAGTTTGAGTATTACCAATTGCACTGAGAACTCACTTAAATATATATTTTACAAGAATCCACTCAATCATGATCCACATTTATCCTTATGATAAATGATCCACAAATTCCAATGTTAAAAATTACAGTAGTTAATTTAACTAGTCTCCATTCTGAGTAATAATGTAGACTATAGTATTATGAGGTCACCTAGAAATACCATCAGAGAAAGTAATTTTCCTTAATAACATATATATTTAAAATAATCATAACCTTATTGGAGCACAGTTATTAATATGGCCATTGTGACTTATATATAGTAATAAATGTGAAGAAAGAAAATATCAAAATTATTCTCCTTGCAAAATTGTTCTGCAGCCTCATGAGGCTTAATAATAATTAGATGTGCACAAATGGAAGAATATAGGTCCTATTAATAAATCTATCTATATGATATTTTACTTCTTTACTATTTTGCAGAGAATAAATTTTGTCCTATTGTTAAAAGTAGAATATGTGGTTAGTTTGTTATTATTTTTTAAATAGGCATACATACATACATACAGTAGAAAAATTAAAGTATAATTACATTCGCTTTGTAGTAGCGATTTGTGCCAGCAATTACTCTGCAGGGAAAAAGAATGGAAGACTGCAATATCTACTGATCTTGAGCTCATAAATATTGAGGTGATGTCTCGAGGCTTTACAAATAAGAAAGACATGCTCTGTCTCATGTGTTCTGTGATTTATAACTTCAGTCTTCCATGAAGCTACTTGAAGCAGAGGCATTAACTTACACTTTCTACAGAGTCTGTGTTAATCCCAAATGCATTTATTTGATGCCCTATGCATTTTACTATGCTATGAGCTACTCCTGATGCACAAGATTCTCTAGCAAGAGAGCTTAGGCTCATGCACATCTCATAACTCAGCAAACTGTGGGTGCTAATGCCATACAGCCTTAAAATGGAAAAGTGAGAGGAACAGACGCTTTGGGCAAGCAGGGAGAGTTTTTAACAAGATTTTTCACTGTCTCCCTTTAGTGCCCTGCTTCTGGTAACTAGGAGAAAATGTAAATGCTCAGGATTGTTATTGTAGACTTTCTTTCATTTCCATCCCAAATTTGTATCCAGAAATCTCATAAACAAAATGATAAGTGAGGAAATGGGGGTTTCTGTGTCAGAGAAC
>NC_046171.1:19992591-20009247 GCF_011064425.1 Rattus rattus | reverse complement strand
CAAAGGACTGGGTTTCCCTCCTCCCTTAGTTCTTTACAGAGCCCGGAACACGCCGGGCTCTCATGGGTTGACTCCCTTTGAGATAGTATATGGGGCACCACCCCCATTTATTGATTTCTTTAATTCCAATATTGCTAATTTTGCTAATAGCCCTTCCCTGGAACCCCATCTACAAGCTTTGCAGCTCGTGCAGAGAGACATCTGGAGACCTCTGGCTGCTGCATACCGGGACAGACTTGATCAGCCGACTGTGCCACACCCGTTCCAGGTGGGGGACCTCGTATGGGTACGCAGACACCAGATTAAGAATCTCGAGCCCCGGTGGAAAGGACCCTATACTGTCCTCCTGACGACACCAACCGCCCTGAAGGTGGACGGAATTGCTGCGTGGATCCACTCTTCCCACGTCAAGGCAGCCCAACCGGAGGAAGCCACCGCCCAGCAGACATGGAGGGCCCAACGCACCCGGAACCCCTTAAAGCTGCGACTCACACGCGTACACTCCTGACACTAATCACTCTGAGCTTATGCTGGAGGGAGGGGGTTGCTGGACAACCGAGCCTCACCAGGTTGTCAACCTTTCACAGGTTATAGGCAACTTGGAGACAGGATGGACACAGGTGTTAGCTAACGTGCTCATTCCCCTGGCACCTGGTGGCCTACTCTAACCTTTGATTTATGTCCAGTTGGCTAAGGATTCATACGCATTCACTCGAATCTCCCGCAATTCTTACCCCCCTGCCGGGCATTCTAGCTGGTATGTTTGTCCGAGGGAAAAGAACCGCCCAATGCGGGGGCCAGAAACCTTTTACTGTGCTAAATGGGGATGTGAGACTCCATACCAATGGGCCCCTGGAAAGCTAAGGAGGAGATCTCAAGACTTTTACTGGTGTAGCTGGGGAATCTGACATCAAACAGGTTCACTGAGGCTGGAAAAACATGATTGGAAATCTGGGGTACGGTGGGGTCTTCGCCTCAATACCCCTGGGCAGACCCATCCGGGCCTGTTGTTTTTTTCTCCAACTGGATTTAGAGAACTGATTGCCTGGCTGTAGGACCCTAATCAGTCCTAAAGGATCAAAGAACCCCCTTACTTCCGGCTCAGCCCATTTGCCTAGATTTACTAAACCTCTTTAGTGACCCCTCTGTCACAAGTAGAGATTCTGCCGCTCAAACCACTTCGCCGCACGGGCACAGGAGACCGGCTAATAATCTAGTAAAGGGTGCATATCTAACTCTCAATTACTCAGATCCATTTAGAACTCAAGAATGCTGGTTATGTCTATCTCAGCCCACCTTACTATGAAGGAGGTAAGCGGTTTTAGGCAATTACACCAACCAAACTACAGCCCCGGAGAGCTGTTCTGTTAGTCTTAACCATGGATTGTACTTCCTGAGGTCACAGGACAGGGCTCTGTATAGGAACTGTACCACCCACTCATCAGGCACTTTGCAATGTCACAAGAAAAAGCTCCCCACTGGAAATATTATTTGGTTGCCCCACCAGGCACTTATTGGGCCTGCAATACTGAACTTAACCTCATGCATTTCAGCCATTGTTTAAATCAAACATCTGATTACTGTGTATTGACAGAGATTTGGCCCAAAGTCATCTATCATGAGCCTGAGTATGTGTATTCTTATTTTGAGGAACATCCACGGATTAAGAGAGAGCCCATCACTCTGACTTTAGCATTGTTAATAGGGGGATTACTTTTTTGGAGGAGTAGCGGCAGGTATAGGACAGGAACAACTGCCTCATAGAGACAGGCCACTTTCGTCAATTACAAGCAGCTATGAATGCAGATTTGAAAGCAATCGAAGAATCTATAAGTGCTTTAGAAAAGTTCTTTAACATCTCTGTCAGAGGTGGTCCTCAGAACAGGAGGGGGCTTGATATGATGTTTCTCCGAGAGGGTGGGTTATCGCTGCTCAAAAGAAGAATGTTGTTTTTATGCTGACCATACTGGGATAGTAAAAGACAATATGGCCAAGCTCAATGAGCGTTGGCACATAGGCAAAAAGATGTCTGAGTCCCAACAGGGATGGTTTGAAGGATGGTTTAATCGATCCCCATGGTTTGCCACTCTATTATCAACTTTGATGGGACCCTTGATAATCCTCCTCCTGATTCTCCCCCATTTGGACCCTACATTCTAAACAAATTATACAATTTATAAAAGATAGACTTTCAGTTATTCAAACCTTTGTGCTAAGACAGCAGTATCAATTAGTAGAACAACAACCGACTGAGGTACCTTAAATAAGTAAATGAGTGAAAGATTCCACTCAAGGACAAAAAGAAAATGGGGGAATGAAAGACCCCCTCCCAGAAAGGGAATTGTACAAGCCCTAGGCCCTTAAACATAGAAATGGCAGATGAGCTTTAATACACAGGCCTGGAACAAAATAAGCCTTTATGAGAAAGTTCAATAAGTTCATATGAGTCCCAGGCTTTATGGACAAGATGACCCAACATTCAGACAAAATAGCCCAAAAAGAAAACAAAGTGCAGAACTAGACTAAAATATGGGCATTGTTCCATGGGGCCACCTGGCAGGGAAAAGAAACAGTCCCTGACCCTTGGGAGACCGACCACCATGTACTTTTTGCTAACTCATTGTTTTGATTATAGCCAAATAGACAATGTAACCATATGTCTATATACTCCACCAATCACATCCCTGTAACCATGCATCTGCTTCTGTAAGCCTGCTTCTGCTCCCCAAAACACTATAAAAAGTCCGTCCCTGGTTCTGGTAGGCGTGCCAGTCTTCCGAATTGACTGAGACGCCCACAGATACCTGTGCTTCCTGATCAATAAAAATCCTCTTGCAGATTGCAGCCTGTGGACTCGGACTGGTCATTGGGGCTTGAGGATCTCCCTCCTGAGGGAAGATTCTCACTGAGAGTCTAGCACACACACATACATGATTTTAAAGAAAAAATAAATCTGATATATATATATTATGCATATATACAGAGAGACAGAGACAAGAGACAGACAGACACATACAGACACAGACAGCAGACACACAGACACAGACACAGACACACAGACACAGACACACAAACAGACAGACACATAGACACAGACAGACACAGACAGACACACAGACACAGACACACAAAGACAGACACAGACAGACAGACAGAAAGGGACACAGATAGACAGACACAGACATACACACACAGAAGACATAGTCAGACAGACAGGGACACAAACAGACAGACAGAGACAGAGACAGAGACAGAGACAGGAGGAGTGGGTGTCATTCCCTCACCACTTAGGCTACTCCTAACTCCAGCTCTGACCTGTGAGGCTGAGAAAGCTCTCAGCCTCTGGCCTTTCTCTTCAGGTCAAGCCTTTAAGCTGTGAATTCTCACTCCTTCCTTTCTGTTGGAATTAAAAAAAAATATTCTTTTCTATTTTTAGAGGTGAGAACTCATCCCAGAAGAGACACCATGACGTAATCCAAGCAACAGAACCAGCGTGCTTTTCAAACCTCTGCTTTCCATATAAAGCCTGCACATTTCTGCATGTTTCTTGCTCCTTCTTCTACCCAAACCAGCTTACCGTGGACTTTTTCACACTCTAAAGACTGGTGTGCAGTGCCGGGGCTCGGCGCTACAGGAAGCTGGTACTCTCATTTGCTGCAGGATGGTTGGCCACACGTGAAACCCAAGATTGTGCTATTTATTGAAAATACCCGTTTCTAGTTGTGATGTGGCTCAGCCTTAGCTCACACCTTTAATCCCCCTGGCTGGAATACAGACACGCCCTTAGTCCACACCTTTAATCCCAAACAATGAATTTAAAGTTAGTTTGTAGAAGGAAGCATCCGTGTTTGTGATATACAATTGAGTGGCAGACCAACTGATGAATCGGAGAAAGGTTTGACAGACTAAGACGTGCCCAATTCTCATGAGAAGAGAGGGAAGGGAACCTATTTGAGGAGCAGTGCAGAGAGAGAAAGGAAGGAGGCAGTTTTAGTGGGAGAGTTTTACAGATGCAGGTTGAAGAGAGGACAAGCTGACACAGGTAAAGACAGAATGAGCCAGAGAATGAGAAGGGTCCAGAAGATTAGGACAGACTGCTAGAGTTAGTTTGAGGCCAAGCAGAGTAATTCAGGAGAGGCAGAGAAAGAGGGGAGGGGGAGGGGAGAGGGAGGGGAGAGGGGAGGGGAGAGAGAGAGAGAGAGAGAGAGAGAGAGAGAGAGGAGAGAGAGGAGGGAGAGAGGGGGGAGGGAGGGAGAGAGAGAGGAGGGAGGGAGGGAGAGAGGGAGAGAGGGAGAGGGGGGGGGAGGGGGAGAGGGAGAGGGAGGGGGGGAGAGGGAGGGGGGAGGGGAGGGAGGGGAGAGGGGGCAGTGGGGGAGGGGAGAGGGAGGGGGTGAAATGGGGAGTGGAGGGGAAAATGGGGGAGGGAGAGGGAAAAGGGGAGGGAGAGAGAGAGGGAGATGGGGATGGGGGGGGGAGGGAGAAATGGGGGGGGGGAAAGGGAAGGAGAGAGGGAGGGAGAGAGGAGAGGGAGGATTGAATCAGTCATCTTGGAGAGGTATTTAAACCAGAACAGCTGAGTTGAACCAGCAGCCAGAGCTCAGAAAGAACCAGGAAGGATTAGCTTATCAGCAGTAAGTCTCAGAGGCTAAAACATTCTAGGTCTGGTAAGATTGTACAGAGGCTAGAAGCTTCCAAGACTAGCCCTAGGCTAGCAGCCTCCAGCTGACAATTACCTCAGGTGAATAACTTTTACAATTATTACCATCACTGATATTTTCCATCTCGGTTTTTTTTTTAATGAGGTGGAGTTCGCATAACATAAAATCAACCATTTTTTAATCCTGCCATCTGGTGGCATTTTACAATTGCTGCTGTCAAGGGTTAAAGCCCTGGCCCCAACAAGTCGCTAACCATTTCCCCTCTATCTCAAGCCCCAAGCAGCCACCATCATCTGTGGAATGATTTCCTGTTATTTCTTAGAAATGGAATCAAAGCATGACATTTTGTGTTTGGGGTTTTTCACTTAGTGTAACATTTTGCGAAGTTCATCTATCTTACAGCACGCAATTGGTTCATCATTGTTTCTTATAGTTGAATAATAGCCCATCTAATTCTATGTATAGAGCTGGGCGTGATGGCCCATGCCTCTGACCCCAGCACTGGAGAGACAGAGGCAGGTGGATTTTTGTGAGGTCAAGGCTAGCCTTGTCTACGTAGTGAGTTCCAGGTCAGCCAGGGCTACCGCATGAGACCTCTTTCAAAGAGAAAACATGTGTATAGCATAGTGTTTTCGTCAGGGTTTCTATTCCTGCACAAACATCATGACCAAGAAGCAAGTTGGGGAGGAAAGGATTTATTCAGCTTACACTTCCACATTGCTGTTCATCACCAAGGGAAGTCAAGACTGGAACTCAAGCAGGAGCTGATGCAGAGGCCATGGAGGGATGTTACTTACTGGCTTGCCTCCCCTGGCTTGCTCAGCTTACTCTCTTGTAGCAGCCAAGACTTCCAGGACGGCATCACCCACAATAGTCCTCCCACCTTGATCACTACTTGAGAAAATGCCTTTCAGTTGGATCTCATGGAGGCATTTCTACAACTGAGGCTCCTTTCTCTGTGATAACTCCAGCTTGTGTCAAGTTGACACACAAAACCAGCCGGTACACACAGTCTATCCATTCATCTGTTGATGGATCTTCAGTTTGCTTCCACTTCCTGGCTTGTGTGAACAGGTCTGCCATTCACGTTGTGTACAAGTACCTTTTGGAATGCCTGATTTTAGTTGGGGGTGCACACCAGAAGGAGACATGGGAATTCTAGGTTTATCTTCTTGAGAAACTATCCAACTGATTTCCCAGAGCAGGTGCGCCATGGGTAACTTGTGCAGCCCCCAAGCTCTCTCCACTCTAGCGAGTACTTGCTTCTAGATAAATTCTTCGGTAGAATTCATTCCAGCTGTCGATCTGATCTTTCTCCCCTGTTATATATTCCTGGCCGCTTACTTACATGCCAGTCTCAATCCGTTCCAAAGATCCAACTTAGCACCTTTGTGGAAAAGTTTTAGCGTACGAAACTGACAAATGACTTTTATACATTCAGTATGAAAAGCTTTTTGTGTGTGTGTGTGTGAGAGAGAGAGAGAGAGAGAGAGAGAGAGAGAGAGAGAGACAGAGACAGAGACAGAGACAGAGAGACAGAGACAGAGAGACAGAGACAGAGAGACAGAGAGACAGAGACAGAGAGACAGAGACAGAGACAGTGTGTGTGTGTGTGAGAGAGAGAGACAGAGACAGAGAGACAGAGACAGAGATAGAGAGACAGAGACAGAGAGACAGAGACAGAGACAGGTGTGTGTGTGAGAGAGAGAGAGAGAGAGAGACAGAGAGAGACAGAGACAGAGAGAGACAGAGACAGAGAGACAGAGACAGAGACAGAGTGACAGAGACAGAGACAGTGTACACAAGTGTGTGTGTGTGTGTGTGTGTGTGTGCAGGTGCATAAGTGTGCTACAGCTTGTGTTTGAAGGTCCAAAACAACTTTTGGGAGTTTGTTCTCTTCTTCCGTCATGGGATCATGGTTGAACCCAGGTCACCAGGTTCGCCTTTACCACCGGAGGCAGCTCATTGGCTGTAGTTACTTGTCTCATTGCTTTGACAAAATAATGGACAAAAGTGGACTTTAAGAAAGTCTTTAAGAAAGGAAAAGGGAACTGGAGAGATGGTTCAGCCATTAAGAGCACTGACTGCTCTTCCAGAGGTCCTGAGTTCAATTCCCAGCAACCGTGTGGTGGCTCACAACCATCTGTATGAGATCTGATGCCCTCTTCTGGTGTGTCTGAAGACAGCTACAGTGTACTCACATACATAAATAAATAATTCCTTTAAAAAAGGAATTTCAAAGAAAGAAAAAGGTTTATTTTGGCTTGTAGTTCCAGGGAATGCTGTCCATTATGTCCGGGGAGGAATTGTGGTGGAGTCAGTAGGTCGCTGGCCATATTGCATCCCCTGTCAGGAGGTAGATGGTGTGAATACTGGTGTTCAGCTGCTTTCCCGTTATTCAGTCTAAGGCGCCAGCCCATAGAACGGCACTACCCTTATTTGGCTGACTCCTCTTCCTGGATTAACCTAAACTATGCAACCCCTCGCCTACAGACCCAGAGATTTGTTTCCATGGCGATCCTAAATCTCATTTGAGATTAGCTATAACATCAACTTTTCTAGATTCTTGTCTTTCAGATTCCCGCCCCCTTCAACCCCCCCTCCCCTACCTCCCGCCCCCGCCCCCAAGGGAGAACCTGTGCCTTCCTCTACCAGAGGAAGTCGAGGAAGTCGTTCCTGCAGGGGTGCCTTTGCATTTCTAACTGCGGTGATTTTAACTCTAGAAAACTCTCCTCAGGTGGTTCATTTGGCGGCGAGAGGTGAGAACACCAGGCTGTGACAGCCGGCAGTGCTGGCGGGATGACAGAGGCTGGCAGGGGCTTTACTGTTCCCCGTCGCCATCTGCATAACCTTACCAACCAGCAGCGCCGGCTCCCCTCACATACCCTTCCTCTTTGTCAATGGGTCAAGGCCAAGGCGAACGGTGCACGCCCAGGTTTCAAACATTTAGGGTATGCGTCCTTCTAACTTCTGTCACTCGGAGATTTTTCCCAACCCCTCTTTCAAAATTAAAACATTCGAGGTGTTTAAATAGATTTAAAACTTGGAAGTAAGTCAAAAGTGGGTAATGTGTCTTTTTAGTACCGTATGGGGGAGAAGGCTGAAGGTGTGGCCCAGCTGGCAGAGTGATTGTCTATCACACACAAGAAACTCTGGGTTCAGTCTCCAGCACCCAATAACGAGGCATGGTGGTGCCTTCCTGAGTTCAACTTTAAGGTCATCTTTAGGTACATCTGGAGGTTGGGGGCCAGCCTAGGATACATGAGGCCCTGGATTTGATTACCAAAACTCCCCCTAAAATCATACGGGGTAATTTAGGAGGTCTATCCGATAAACCCGTTTAATATGATTATTGCTATATTATTGCATTATTATTAATGAACACTTCCAAACTTACGTAGGTTATACATGTAGACTTTTCCAACATTTTGCTTAGTGGAGAAAAACCCTAAGGACTGTGGTTTATTGTTCTGTAGTATTATGCAGTTTGGGATATAGTTGTGTATATCCCTGTAATTGTGATTCCCCGTAATATATCCTGTAATTGTACGCTAACCCTGAAATGCTTTCAAAGACCTACATCCTCTGAGCGTGATTGAGCCTGTCTGTGAATGGAGCAATGCCCGTGGCCTCAGCCCATTTTATATTTGTATAAATGTGTGAGTCACATCTTAAATGTTTTTTTCGACAGCTTTTCCAGATAATTCTACCAAAAACTTAGGAGTAGGATGGGGGAGGGGCAAGTAAGATTGGATTGCAGCTAGCATCGCTGCAGGGGTCATGTGTCCTAGGAGAGTGACGTCATCTACATTCTTAGGCCATTAGTCAAGCGTTGCAGTCCCCTGGGACGTGGCGCTCCTGACTCCAGGTCTGTGATCACAGAGTATTTTCAAGACTTACCCTTTCTTTCAACATTATTTTCTGTCCCACATGGTGCCTCTCTGAGGGCAAGTGGGCTGTGCTTGTCATTTATGGTGACTTTGCCTGCAAATCCATGTCCTGTCAGTGACTACTATTCATGCCTTGGTCACTTGAAAGCATCTCAGGTTATTGTCCCTCCTGGGTGGAGCTCTTTCCACAGTTCAAGTCAGAACATTTTAGAAGATGGGCTCCCTTCTGTGTTTCCTGGTTTTCTCCCTCATCAAACGGTTTCCCCTCCTCTTTCCTTCAGTTCGGGATTGATTGACACTTTGACCTCTTCATGCTCCTGAGGTGGGAGGGGCTTGGCAATCTCCTGATTAGGCTGAGGAAAGATTATTCTCTCCTCTCCTCTCTCCTCTCCTCTCCCCTTCCCTCTCCTCGCCCCCCCCGCTCTCCCCTCCCCTCCCCCCCTCTCGCTCTCCCTCTGATACACTATGCACATGCATGTCCATGTATACACATTTGGAGGCCAGAGCAGGACACTGGATTTTGTCCTCTCTGTCTGTCTTATTGGCATGAGACAGAGATACCTTAGTGTGATGGTTTGTATATGCTTGGCCCAGGGAGGGGCACTATTTGGAAGTGTGGGCTTGTTGGAGTGGGTATGTCACAGTGGGAGTGGGCTTTAAACCCTCATCCTAGCTGCCTGGAAGTGTGTATTCTGCCAGCAGCCTTCAGATGAAGATGTAGAACTGTCAACTCCTCCTGCACCATGACTGCCTGGATGCTGCCATGCTCCCGCCTGATAATGGACTGAACCTCTGACCCTGTAAGCCAGCCCCAAATAAATGTTGTCCTTGTAAGAGTTGTCTTGGTCATGGTGTCTGCTCACAGCAGGAAAACCCTAACTAAGACATTCAGGGAACCTGTTGCTCATCGACTCTCTGGCTGGGCTGGTCTGCCATCCAGCTCCTAGGACCAGCCTGTCCGTCTCCACACCCCAGTGCTGTGGTATGGGTTTTCAAAGCCATGCCTGGATTTCTATGTGAGTAAGGGAGATTTGAACTCAGGTCTTCATGCTTGCTGAGCAAGTGTTCTTACTCACTGAGCCATCTCCCCAGTTCTGGTCCTCTTCCTCTTTATCCTGTTAATGGCTTCGCTGAAGGCATCACTTCTCTCTACTTCTGGGATTGTCTAGTAGGATTGGGATAAACAGCTAAAGACTGACTCTGAGTGCAGAGGTCCTGTGTACCCTGGGGTAAGTCAGCCTTCCCCTCTAGCCACATGCCTGGGAGAATATCAGAGGCCTAGATTATACACATCTGGATCTGAGATCTCATAAAGCCTGCCCTGGTCTCACCTTGTAGGGAATGAGGAGAGCTACGACCTCCCCTCTGTTTCTCTGGTTAACAGAATCTCTGTACTGGCACTCTAAGAGGGAACAGAAAATTGTCTTCATGACTCTCTGGTGAGACTTCCCATGCTATCACGGCATGTGATCATTTGGCACTTTGTAGATTTCCCACAATGCCTTGCTGTTGCTCGTCACATACTTGATGAATACAAACAAGAGTCATATCAGTGGGTGCTATTTTTGCCTCTGGGTCTCCGTTGGGCTCAGGTCCTGCTTCACTCACGATGCCTTTTCTGTAGACCTGGTTTTACAGTCTTTACTGTTTGAAATATTGTTAGAAGGTTAAGGGATAAGGCTCAGTGGGGGCTCCATGTTTCCTTAACGTTCATGAAGCTTCACATTAGATCAGCCCTGTGTAAATCAGACATGTTGGCATACACCTGTAATCCCGGCACTTAGGAGGTAGTGGCAGGAGAATCAAAGTTCAAGCTCATCCTCAGCTACATGGGAAGTCTGAGGAGAGCACGAGCTACATGAGGTCCCCTAGCCCTTTTATAGGTGCGTGAAATGGCTCAGTGGTGAGCTTGCTTCCCAGTGCCCACATAATAGAATGAAGGACCCAGCCCCATAAGCTCTTCTCCGACTTCCACAACTGTGCTGTGGCATGCACTGGCCCCCATGTGCACATGTATGTACATATACACACATGTCTACACATACACACATGCCTACACACATACACACACACTTAATAAATGTAAAAGAGTATTGGGATATAAAGTTAAGATATTTTATTTAAGAGCTAGATGTTGCTATAGTGGATACCCATAAAACTCTGAGGTCTTTACCTTTTTAAAGTGTCACAAAACACAAACCCCATTTACATGAAGAAAATCCCAGGTTGACATGTGGATCTGTCAGGCTCACTGCAATCCTCCATGTTGCTGTGATTGAAGTTGTGCCAGGGAGAGAGTTCTACAGAGATGGGGCACTCCCAACTGAGGACAGCTAACGCTATACAACTGTTCCGTTCTGTTCTGTTCTGTTTTTGACGTGCAGAAGAATAGAATGTCTTCCCATTGATGGACACCCAGAGCTTCCGTCTTGGGCTTAGCCTGAAGAAAGACGACTTTCGTCCCCGCAGTTTCTTTCTTGCCTCTCTGCTTCTCTGGCTTCAGTTCTTCAGCTGTTGCTGGTGGGGTGCATGTGTTTTTCCAGAGGAGGCTACTGAAGCAGAAGCTGTGTACCCTTAGATGAGCTGCCCCGGGAGAGGACAGCTCTGGGTGCGTTTCTGTCACTGGCCCATCTTCCAGGAGAAGGGGGCAGCAGTTGGCTGGACTCAATCCACATCTTGTCCTCGTGTGTGAAGCCTCCTTTACACATATGCCACTGTCAGTGTTTCAAAAGAGAAAAGAAACCCGGGTAACCATTGTTACGCTTGGCTTTGTTTCCTCGCCTTTTCTTTCTCTTTCTCTTGGAAAAGACTTTGGTCTTAAAATAAGACTATGCATGCACAGAATATGTAATAAAGGAATTTGAATTCTTTTAGGAGTGAGATTAGACATTCTTTTTTTTTTTAAACCCCTTTGAGACAGGGTTTTTCAGTGTGCCCTTGGCTGTCCTGGAACTCTGGAAACTAGACTGGCCTCCAACATTAGAGAGATCCACCTGCGTCTGCCTCCTGAGTGCTGGGATTAAAGGCATGCACTACTGTGCCTGGCTGAAATTAGACAATCTTGAGGCCTTTATGGACCAAAATAATCTGTATAAGTCAGCAAAGAGTGAGTGAGCAGTTATTCTCTGCATTCAATGGAAGGCAAGGTTAGGGCTGGTCAGATGGCTCAGTGGTTAAGAGCACTGACTGCTCTTCCAGAGGTCCTGAGTTCAAATCCCAGCAATCACATGGTGGTTCACAATCATCTGTAATGAGATCTGATGCCCTCTTCTGGTGTGTCTGAAGATAGCTACAGTGTAAATCTTTTCAGTTTTTTTTTTTTAAGATAAATCTTTTTGTAAATAAATTTTTTTCTTTAAAAGAAAGACAAGGATAAGTTGGGTGAGGTAGAATGACTCTCACAGTAATGGAAGGTGTATAAAATGCATCTCAGCCAGGCATGTGGTACACACCTTTCTTCCTAGCACCAGGGAGGCAAAGGTAAGATCTCTAAGTTTGAGGCCAGCCTGGTTTACAGAGCAAGTTTCAGGAGAGCCAAGGTTCCACAGAGAAATCCTGTCTCCAGAAACTAAAATCCAAACCAACCAAACAACCTACACCCAAACAAAACTTAAACCAGATCCAAAACCAACCAACCAACCAAAAATCCCCAACAGCAAAAACCCCCGAGATTATGTCTTTCACTTTGGATACTCACTGACCTATTTGGTAAAGGGAACCAAAACCAACCAACTAAACAACCAACCAACCAAAACACGAAACAAAGCAACATAAAAGAGAGACCACTGAAAGGAAAGACAATAGAGCAGACCCGTATGCGGCATGCTCGAGAGACCTCAGAGGGTCTTTTTTGGCCATTCTTTTAATTTCATAGGAGGACATTGGTGGTCAGGGAGTTTGAGTGGCTTGGCCCACTATTACCCAGCAATTTAATGACACATCTTAGTATTGAATTTCATTTCCCTCTTAATAAACCAGTGCTTCAGTGGGTCTCAACTCCCGTAGCATCCATTAACCTAACATGGACCAAGTTAAGAGGCTGGGAAAACTCAGAATGCTCCCGCTGAAGAGACCGAAGTACAGAGCAGTATGGAACCCATGACCTTGTTTTGTTACCATTCCTGCAGCTCGTTCCATTTTGAAAATCCTGTTCTCTAATGGATACTTTAGGAGGAGACTTAGGTTTTTCCAGCTGTTGTGTCACTCCACTAGAAAGGATCAAAAGCTGCCAAGGACGCTGTAGTACCCCAGGTCAAGTTTTGCTGAAATTAAAGTTGGGAGACTGTATTCTTCAGTTAGGTTCATGCAAAATGAGGTCACTTTACCTCCCCTTAAAGGGTCAGAGTTGAAGCCAGGTGGTGGT
The DNA here is from genome assembly GCF_011064425.1 of Rattus rattus. NCBI lineage: Eukaryota > Metazoa > Chordata > Mammalia > Rodentia > Muridae > Rattus > Rattus rattus. The sequence continues at coordinate 19,996,336 of NC_046171.1, read as the reverse complement.
GGCTCATGCCTTTAATCCTAGCATTCGGAAGGTAGAGGCAGGTGGATCTCAGTGAATTACAGGTCAGCCTGATCTATGCAGAGTGAGTTCAGAGCTACACAGAGAAACCCTCTCAAAAAACAAAACAAACAAAACAAAACACCCAAACCAATCAACCAACCAGCCAAACCAAAATAAAAAGAAAGGAAGGAAGGAAGGAAGGAAGAAAGAAAGAAAAGGAAAAGGAAAAAGAAAAGACAAAAACGGACTTGAGTGTTTGAGCGTCTCATCTTTCCCCCAGCATCTGTGGATAGACATTGGAGTTGTTCCACCTTCTAGTTGCTGTGAATGTTGTCCTGCATTCAAGCACTCGAGTTGCTCAGGGCATTTTCTTGTATGTGTAGATATCTGTGGAAATGCTGGGTCACATGGCCTCCCTGTTCTAACTTCTTGAGGAATCACTAAATTCCTTCCCATGATGCACCTGCACCTCTCCAGCTACCCACAAGGGTTTGAGTTCTGCACATTCTCTTCTGTGCTTGCCAGTGTCTACACTGACAGATGGGATGTGTTTCCTGATGCGCATCTCCACAGTGACTAGTGATGCTGGGTACCCTGTCATGCGCTCATCGGCCGTCTGTGGTCCTGTGCAGAGCCATCTATCCAGGTACATTGCTCATTTTCTTATATTATGTATTCTTTCTGTCATTCCTTTACCAGAGATGTAATTTGCAAACCATTGTGTGGGATTTTTGTTTAAATGTGTTTTTAATTGAAAGAGAGTTACAACATAAATAAAAACCTGTTTGTTATCACACAAACTTCTCCCCATTGTCCCTCTCTCCTGGGGACAAAAACCTAATTAACCTTCCTGTCTGATATGCAATCACTTTCACAGAACCGCATCTTTAAGCCCACAAAACCTTAAAACTTTGTTTGTTTTGAGTCTGGTTCGTATGTATCCCTGGCTGACCTCAAACTTGCTATGTGACTGAGGTTTAACCTGAACTTTGGGCCTTTCCATGTCCACCCCCCAGTCCTGGAATTACAGGCATATCCTGCCAGGCTGGGGACCAACCCAGGGCTTTGTGAACGGTAGGCAGACCTTGCCAACCTAAATTACATTCTTAGCCCCAAACCTTTTAATTTTGATGAGATATCATTTACTCCTCCCCCCCCCGCCCCATTGCCTGTGTAAAGCATGATGTCTTTTGAGTGTTCAGTAAGGCGTTGACCCTTTCAGAGTGTGAGGTCAGGTCAGAGACCAAGGTGACTCTTCCTCTCCCAGCCATGGATATGAGGACTTCCACATACTGTGGGGGAAGACATTTGACCTTCTGGTTCAAACGAGGCTGCTTTGAACCCAGCAGAAGACCGACGTCCCATTCTCAGGTCAATGACTTGCTATGCCCCTGTGTGGACCATGACACAGGCATGTACTCAACAATGGCCATGATGAACAGGGACTATTGAAGGATGGGTTTGGTTGGCTGTAAACAGCTGTGGGAACAACTCTGCCACGAAAGCCATTGGACACTCTTGGGGCTCAGATATGTCTTAGTTAGGGTTTCCACTGCTATGAGCAGACGCCATGACCATGGCAAACTCTTATAAGGGAAAACATTGAATTGGGGCTAGTTACAGTTCAGAGGGTCAGTCCATTGTTGTGGCAGGAAGTTTGGTGGCATACAGGAAGGCATGGTGCTGGACAAGGAACCTATTAGAGTTCTACACCTGGGTCTTCAGGCAGCAGGAAGAAGCCACTAGGCCTGGATAGAGCATCTTAAACCTCAAAGCCCATCCATCCCCAGTGACAGACTTCCGCCAAAAGGGCCACACCTACTCCAACAAGGCCACATTTCCTGATAGTGCCACTCCTTATGGGCCTAGGAAGGCCATTTTCATTCAAACCACCACAGGCGTACATGTGGGTATGTCCGAACTACACACCAGTCTACAACCAATGGCATCTTCTTTGATCTTTTTCTTCCTCAGGTTTTGAAGCAGGGGCTCCTCCTGGATCTAGGACTTGACATTTAGGTTAAACTCACTGGCCAGCGAGCCCCAGGGAGCGAGCTGTCTCTGCCGACCCCATTGCTGGAGCCACAGATGCACATGCTACTGTGTCGGAACAGTGCAGGAATGGAGTTGTGTGAGGGGACTCCTGTGTGCTTGCCAGAAAGCCCCAAGAAACCAGGACAAGAGCCTTGTGGCCTCAGTTTCCCCAAAGCCTGAGATAGTTCTTGTAATGTGTTGGCGCCCCTGAAGTTTCCTACTGTTGTTCAGACAGTGCTTCTGCACAGGGCTTGTTCTCGTGACTACAGACAGCTTGAACACTCTGTGAACTTTCCTTGTACGACCTTGCTTAACCCTCAGAGTATAAACTGTCTGATGCTCTAAGTAAAACCATTGAATGAGACTTTAGCCTACCTCATTCATTGGCTCCATTCTCCAGGTCCCACTGCCTCTCGAATGATGGCCACCATGCCCCAACTTTTACAAGAGTTCTGGGGATCCGAACCCAGGTTCTCATGCTTGTACGGCAGCCACTTTTATTGACCAAGGGATCTCTACACCCTTGATTGCAAGATCCCAGTGAGGAACATTACTCAATGCTTTCTGCCTTGGTATTCTCCCAGACAATGTGGAGGTTGGGCTGTCAAAGCCCTTTGTGAGTTAATGCACATAAAGTTCTTGAAATAGTACTTGGCATATTGCAAGCTCCTGACAAATGTTCTCTAGAGGATTAATGGATTCCAATATGCAAAGCGTGTACCTGCTGCAGCCAGCACTCCCCCCAGCTCCTGCCGTTCAAATCCAAGCTTCTAAAAGAATTTTACAGAAACCCAGTACAGACCAAACAACATATTTTCTAACAGGGCCAAACTCAGTTCGGGGACTGCCAGTTTGTGACTGAACTGAAACCACAGAACGTTGTCAAGCCTCCCAGACAGAACTGCCTTTGGAGTGTGCTTCCTCTGGCTTTAATTGGGACCTCGGATCTCTGGTTTGGTTCCTCACACTGTTGAACTCACCCTCTTACTGAGGTAGGACTTCGGCGGACTGTGAATGACGATCCGCTGGTCACAGTCGGAGAGGAGAACAGGAGTCACCCACAGATTCTGTATTTTTAGTATTGATCGTGGCACATGACAGGTGGTGCTGACGTTCCCTTAAGTTCCCTGAGGCAGATGCTGCTCCCGCTTGTTCTGCATGTTTTATGCAGTTCTTTTGTGCATTAATACATCTCGTATCCAAATCATTACAGGGACAGAAAGAACAGAAAGGGCTTTTAGAGGTTTATATAGAAATGATAAATACGCTGATCGTAAACATCAGGAAATGTATAGACGTGCAAAGATGAAAGGAAAGCGTCTCTGAATCTGTCTGCCAGAGATACACAGGGCTTACGTTCTGATGAGCAGACTCCTGGTTATTTATTTGTACATACATCGACGTCTACCTTAAAAAGCTAGGATGAGAAGCTGCCATTTCCCCAGCACCCTTCGGAGGCCTCTGAAATGCTACAGTGGCCTAAAAGAGCATTCTGTAAACTTTTTAATGCACATCTTAACCATACATAGAAACGAGTTGCATTCGACATGTGCATACACATCCGTAATATAGTTTGGTCTTATGACCTGCCCTCTCTTTCGTCCCCCTTACACTCTATTGATCTCTGAACTCCCTTCCATGTCCTCAGATGATTTTGTTAAAAAAACATTTATTTATTTTAGTGTGTGGGTGTGGGCACCATGGAGCACTT
>NC_046171.1:19927591-19990091 GCF_011064425.1 Rattus rattus | reverse complement strand
ACATGCACATACACACACACATTTTCTCTCTCTCTCCAAAGGGGTCACAACCCAGAGGTTGAGAACCACTGTGAGAAGGTACTGTGGTAAAGTCTGGCAGTTATAAATCTTAGTCTTTTTTCCCAGAATACAGGAGAAGTATAACAACTAAATAGGCTCGGTGTATGACATTGAGGCAGTTTTCTAAATATCTAGTAGGGTCATTGATAGAGCAGAAGAGGCACTGATCATAACACCAGACAGGAATCCTAAAGGCCCCTTTGTGCTGTTAACTCTCCAGGGCAGTACACACAGAAGCCTCTAGAAGAGGACATTAAGGATCCCTAAGGGAGCTCAGGGGGCCGGATGTTTGACAGTAGGCATGAGAAGAGTTTAGTAGTTTAAATAGCTAGCGTGGAAAAGCTTGAGCTCCTGGTTCACTGGAGGCAGAGAAGTGATGTAAGTTATTGTTTCTGTTATTATTGCATTATTGTTATTTGTTTTCAAAAGATGTATGTATGTATGTATGTATGTATGTATGTATGTATGTATGTATATGGGTGCTTTGCTGCATGTATGCCTGAATGCCAGAAAAGGGCATCAGATCACATTATAGATGGTTATGAGCCATTATGTGGTTGCTGGGATTTGAACTCAAGACCTCTGGAAGAGCACCCAGTGCTCTTAACCGCTGAGCCATCTCTGCAGCCCCCTTGTTTGCATTTTTGAAACAGGATTTCTCATGATCCAGGTTGGCCTCCAGCTCCTTATGCAGCTGAGGATGTTTGATGGTTGACATTGTCAACTTGGTAGGATTTGAAGTCACCATGGAAATAAATCTCTGGGCTTGTCTGAGAGGAAGTTTTTGTCGTTTAGATTGGGTTAACTGAGGCCAGAAGATCTACTGTAAATGTGGGCAGCACCAACCCCTAGGCTGAGTGGAGGTCTCAGACTTAATAAAAAGGAGAAGGTGAGTGGAGCACCAGCATTCATCTCTCTCTGCTTCCTGACTGTGGATACAATGTGCCGCCATGCCTTCCCTGCTGTGATAGATTGTATCCCCTGAACTGTGAGTCAAAATATATGCAACCTTTCTTAAGTTGTTTTTGTCAGGTGTCTGTCTCCAGCAAGAGAATATCAACTAACACAACAATCTTGACCTTTTGATCTTCCTGCCTCAATCTCTTGAGTGTTGTGATTTCAGGTGTTTGCCACTACACAAAGGGTTCATGTGGTGCTGGGGATTGAATGCAAGGGTTTTGTGTGTGTTAAGAACTCTACCAGCTGATCAACCTCCAAGTCCTGTTATTGTTTTAGACTAGGAATATTACTGCCATATCATTAGTACGCATATTTCTACCCACCAGCCTTGCTGTCATCTACAGAATGGCCAGGGTGCAGATGAGGAAATGGCTTGGTCAAGCTCTTTTTGGTCATGGTGTCTCTTCATAGCAATGAAACCCTAACTAATACACAAAGCTCACTATATATATAGCCGTGGCTTGCCTGGAACTCCCTCTGTTGATCACACTGTCTTCAAACTTGGAGATCCAACTGCCTCTGCCTCTCGGGTATTGTGATTAAAGATGTATGCCAATAAACTTGGTCTCCCTGTCTCATTTTCATTCAGCCTGGGGGAATAATGCTATCTGATTTGGGAAAGCCTTTCCAACTCAACTGACCTAATTAAGATAATCTCCCACAGGCATCCCCAGAGAGTCTTCTCCTATACAGTTCTAGTTTTCATGGACTTGACAATAAATACTAATCCTCACAACTTGTAAGGGTTGAGAGAGACCACCTGTACTAAGGGCACAATAAACTAACATTTACTAGTGATCAATAAACTACTGTTGTTATTTACCATTAGGAGGACATACTGCTAAATTCATGGCCCCAGGAGTTCATTGATGCTATCTATAACTTAGTTGTTCTTTCTGTCTGGCCATTGCTAGCTATGACTTCCGAGATTTAGTAGGTCAAAATACAGATTACCCAAGTGAGTTTGGATTTCAAAGAACACAAAATCACTATCTTAGTTAGGGTTTTACTGCTGTGAGCAGACACCATGACCAAAGCAACTCTTTTTTCTTTTTTTTTCTTTTTTTTTTCAGAGCTGGGGATCGAACCCAGGGCCTTGCGCTTGCTAGGCAAGCACTCTACCACTGAGCCAAATCCCCAACCCCGACCAAAGCAACTCTTATAAAGGACAACATTTAATTGGGGCTGGCTTACAGGTTCAGAGGTTCAGTCCATTATCATCAAGGCGGGAGCATGGCAGCATCCAGGCAGGCATGGTGCAGGAGGAGCTGAGAGTTCTACATCTTCATTTGAGGGCTGCTAGTAGAATACTGACTTCCAGACAGCTACGATGAGGGCTATAAAGCCCATTCCCACAGTGACACAACTATTCCAACAGGGTCACATCTTCTAATAGTGCCCCTCCCTGGGCTGAGCACATACAAACCATCACAAGCACCATTTAGTATGAGTGTTTGCTAAGTACTGTGTGGAAAATGCTTATTCGAGAATTTTATGTGTTATCTGCCAGATGAATTGCAAGTTCATTTGGGCTTTTGTATTTTGTCTGTCAATCCTACCAGCCAACTAATTGAGTGAGCTTACACAAGCTTCTTCTCCCTGTCTCAGTTTCCTTGCCAGCTAAGTAGGGGCGAAATGCCTGGTGTATAGCAGGGTGCTATGCAATATAACTGATACCATTTGGATGGGGCCATGCCTGTGGGTACACTCTGGAATCATAAGACTGAAAACTGAAGAGAAATGTTTAAAATCCCATCTTCATTCCCCTGTGTTCGGAACTGCATTTGGCAATGTCTTTTAAAAGGCCATATCGTTTGGAAAATAAAGAGACTCCGTCCTCCTAAATGCGCTTTTTGGCTTTCATAATTTTTACTCTTCCCATAAATTCTTATGACAGGGTTGAAAACCATAATGGAAAATTCAATTCTCATTCTCATCTATTTTTGTAATTTTGCCCTCTGGAGCAAAGCTAAGCAGGAGTTGAAATAAATGGAACTTCCCAATTTCCTCTCTTTTTTTTTTTTTAGCACAATGACAAAAGTCTTTCTGGAGAGATTCTTTTTTTTTCAGACGTTTTAAACCAGCTCAGAATTGTTTCTGAATTACAGGCCTTTGGCATGGGAACATTTTAGGCAGGGAATACTGGGTCTGAGCTGAGATTGTAGTTCTGATGGGGAGGCATGCTTACTTCTTATTAATTTGAGACAGACAGACAGACAGATAAATACTGCCACAATCCTAAGTTAATATTCACCATCTTTTAATTAATAAATGAACTAATTTTTTTTGCATCTGAGTCTACTACAAAAGTCACTGAGTTCACAAATTCTAGATCTGAGACAGCAGTTTACCTAAAGTGGTAGATAGCTCTTATATTTGAAGTGTTAGCCACTTTGTGATCTGCCACAGAACGCCAGGGATGAATAACTTGTAATTAACTGAAATCTATCCTCTCAAAGTTCTACAGAATGGAAAAATCCAAGGTCAAGGTGCCAGTTTGTGGTGAGGACCTTCTTGCTCTGTCATCAGGGTGCTCATGGACCAATCGTCCCTCAAAGGCTCCCCCTCTGTCTTAATCAGGGTCACGATTGCAGTGATGAAACACTATGACCAAAGCAACTTAGGGAAGAAAGGGTTTTCTTGACTTGCATGCCCCCAGCACTGTTCATCACTGAAGGAAGTCAGGGCTGGAACTCAGACAGGCCAAGCGCTGATGCAGAGGACATGGAGGGGTGCTGCTTACTGGCTTGCGCTCTGTGTTTGCTTAGCTTGCTTTCTTACAGAACCCAGGACCACCAGTCCAGGGATGGCCTCACTCGCAATGGACCCTTTAACATCAAGATCTAATTAAGAAAATATCCTACAGGCTTGCCTACAGTTCGATCGTATGGACGCATTTTCTCAGTTGAGGCTTCATCTTCTCCAGTGACTCTGGCTTGTGTTGAGTTGACATAAAACCAGTCACCACACCTTTCTGCAACTGTCCTGGTGCTGATTAAACAGCAATTAAAGTTTTGAAGGGGAAACATTTAGATCACAGCATGAAGTAACCCCTCTAGCTCTTCATTCCTCGAAATTCCCATCGATCAAAGTTCTGTCCATCTTTATATTCTCGTAAGTCCCTCGAAGCTATCTCAGACTACCAAGTAATCCTTATGAGAACATATGTCAGAGTCTATCTTTGGACAGATGTCTTACCATCCCTGTGGGGAGGGCTAGACCACCATCTGTAATTTATCCTTGAACTTCCCACAATGCCTTGCAATCCACACGTTGCTCAACAAATGCTTGTGGCATCGAGCTGAAAAAATCTGAGTACTTGATACAACTTTGATGTCCCCCCTTTTAAAAAATTCATGTTTTAAACAAATACTCACCTCTGTAAATGATTCCACAAGAGTTTCTTCCTTTCTCTAGAGTAGGTGAATTTCATAAATGGAAAAAATAGAGATGAAGAAAAGAGACCATCTTTTCTAGTTTCACAGATAAAATGAATTTGCTGAAGCACGAGTAATTCCCAGGGGGCATGGGAAACAAGCACTCTTGTACAAATGTCAGAGCTAGTAGAGAGAGTATCCCATCTCCCCAGGATGGGGAGGATCCTGTCTCTGACAAGAATAAGGACTGGCCTGGGGGACCATCTCTTAGCTGGGTCGGTGGTTCCAGGTTTGTGGTACTGGTTTTGGCCTCCCTCAGCACCCACTGTTTGTCCAGCCCAGGGCTGTGCCAGAGGCTGACGTTTCTAATACAGTTTTAACAGCTGGCTCTACTCCATGTGAGTCTGGCCAGCAGATGCTGGGGATGTGCTCTGTTTTTAATCTGCCGCTCTGGAAACCGCTCGGGTTTGGGGCCCTTTTCATGGCAAATTCAGCTCTCAGGTCCTGGGTGTGGTTAATGGTTTCTTACTGTTCTGGTCTAGTCATTGGGTTCCCTGGGTTCTAGGAACTGCTCTCATATCTACAGGTCGTTTGGCAAATCTTCCTTCTTTTCTTGAAGTGTCTTAAGTAAATGTCTGTGGTCCATAGAGTCATGTGCTTGAATGTTTAGCCCACAGGGAATGGCACTATTAAGAGGTATGGCTTTGTTTGAGTAAGTGTGGCCATGTTGGAGGAAGTGTGTCACTGCGGGGGTGGCTTTGAGGTCTCCTATGCCTAAATTCTTCCCAGCATAGAATCAGAGCCTCTTCCTTTTGCTGTCTGTGGATCAAGAAGTAGAAATCTCGGATCCTCCAGAATCATGTCTGCCTGTACATGAGGATAATGGACTGAACCTCTGAAACTGTAAGCCAGCCCCAGTTAAAATGTTGTCCTTTATAAAAGTTGCCTTGGTCATGGTGTCTGTTCACAGCAATGAAACCTTAATAAGACAACGTCCTTGTTGCTAAGATTTTAAGACCAATCCATTTAAAGCAAAGACTGAAACATTTTTTTCTTTTTAGCTTACACAAAGCAATTTATTAACAGAAAATAACTTGAGAAGTCCTGTTCACAGACGGTGACCATGACGACCACCCTTCCTTTGAGTGCTGTCAGAGGGGATGGGGGTGACATCCTCAATCCTCCCCATCTTTATCCCAGAACGAACAAGAGCTCTGAGGGCTGACTGGGCTCCAGGTCCAGGGGTCTTGGTCCTGTTTCCTCCTGTGGCCTAGAGTTGATATGCAGGGCAGTTGTGCTCAGCTCCTTGCACCTCTGGACCCCATCCTCGGCAGCCAACATGGCTGCATGTGTAGAGGTCTCTTCTGGGTCAGCCTTTACCTTCATTCCACCAGTCACTCGGCAGATGGTTTCCTTGCTAGAAAGATCGGTAACACGGACAAAGGTATCACTGAAGGATGCAAAGATGTGGCAGACACCAAATACACTCTCTCCTTCAGCCACCTGAGGTCCAAGGCTGATGACCCGTTCCTCCTTCTTTTCCTTCCCCTTGTGAGGTGCCATTTCTGATCGTTGTCTCCAGACGCCGACTGAAAGCTTTTAAGGCAAAGGCTGAACAACTGCTCAGTAAACCTTCCTAGAATACCTACGTCCTTAACCCTGCCTTAGGAACAACATGGCCACAGAGGAGAAGAAAACCTTCTCTGTCTGTGGAGCTGATCACTGTGGATAGCCGGGTTTGTTCTTTAGATTCTTCTAGAGAAATTGGGTGTATAGAAATATGATAATATGCCTTAGTGACAATCTATAGATGGGGCTGGAGAGGTGGATCTGGGATTAGGAGCACTGGGTGCTCTTCCAGAAGACCCTGGTTAAATTTCCAGCACCCACACGGCAGCTCACGGCTGTCTGTAAGTCCTGTTCTACAGGATCCAAAAGCCTCACACAGACACACATGCAGGCAAAACACCCACGGCTATGGAAAATAAATTACTTGAGAAATAATGATCTGTAGAACAGAGACCAATTGTGATAGGAAGAGGAAGAGGAATTCCCCACCACAGAGGGGTCGAGTGTGGGCAGCTCAGTATGTGCTGAGGGAGCGCCTATGACGAAGGGTGTGCTTCATCCTCAGTGTCTGCATAAAACTGGACATGGTGGCATTGGCATATGCCCATAATTCCAGAGAGGTAGAAACAAGACAATTGGGAATCCAAGGTCATCCTTGGTCTTATAGCCAGTTTGAAGTTAGCCTGGGCTACATGAGATCTTGTATCTGAAACCCAGATCCAATCAAGAGAGGGAGAGGCAGACACCCAGGCACACATCGGTGCATACAGGCTGCACAAAGGCAGGTGTGCGCACGCACGCGCGCACACACACACACACACACACACACACACACACAAAGAGTGACACACAGGTCAAATGAAAGATGACCCTCTCTGGCTTCAAGGGCATATTTATACACAATATGCTCAAACATGGCAGTTTGTTGAAACAATATTAGGATAGATTACATCACTGCTTACTCTGGCTTCTCTAGTTATCCAGTTTTTGGATGACTCGTTTTGGATATCCACATCAGTGTCATGATGTCTAAACCTTAATTGGTCTTAAACTTATGGTCTTCTGTTCCCTACAGTGTAATGGATAGAAGAGGACTATGAAAAGGCCAGAACATAGGGAATATACTACAATTCTGGCCCCAAGGATGAAGATGAGGACCACATAGTGTATCCTACAGTGATGATGAACTTGATTGGACTGGATAGAACACTTCTAGGTGATTTGGGCAGAATACTCATAATGCAGAGATAGCTGGGTCATTTGCTCCATGTGCAAAGTCACACGTGAGGAAGAGGAAGTGAGGGGCTCAGTGGGAGGAAAGGAGGGATAGGGAAGTATGACCATTGGACTCACATGCCCTGTATCTAGGGAGGAAGGATGCTTTGTCTCCGAAGGGACCAGTATATAAGGCAACCTACAGAATGACCTTCACTTATTGATGGGATGTGAACTTCGGCTCAGTCCACACTTTTGGAACTCTGAAGGTTGTAAGCCAACGCCTGCCAAGGAGCAACTGTAGGTCCAAAGGACTGGGGTAACTGGAGTCAGCTCGGAGAGGACTCAACAGGAACTCGTGCTGGTGAACCTCCTTGGGAACAGGGTCATGGGAGCAGCATGGCTACCCCTCCAGTGTCTTGGAGGCTTGCATACACATGCACACACATGCACATGCATAAAATCCATGAGGAGGAATTTTAGAGAAAATGCAATTTCTCTAGCGCTCCGTGGATGACAGTCAAGCTAGGCTCTGTACTCTCCAAAGTTCATCTTTATTCTTGAAAGGAAAGCTTTAGTTTTCCTACACTTGATCTTAGCCAAAAGGCTGAGAAGCGATAGTTTTCGTCTTCCTTGTTAACGGGCGTCAACATCGGTTTGTATTTTATTCCCCCACCAGCAGATGCTCATTTGGGTATTGAAGAGGAAAGAAAGAATCTGTTGTTTAGAAATAAGAGTGTGATTCTTATAGGGATCTTTTTGTGAAGTTCTCTTCCTTCCTTCTTCTTTTTCTTTCTCTCTGCCTGCCTCTGTCTCTGCCTGTCTTTGCCTGTCTCTGTCTCTCTCGTGGTTATGACCGTGCAGTCATGTGCTGTACACTGCACACGCTTGGAGATCAGAGGACCAACTTGCAGGAATTCGTTCTCTCTTTTCACAGTGTTGGTTCCAGAAACTTACCGCAGGCTGGGCTTTACCCACTGAACCATTTTGTAGGCCCAATTTTTTTGTGATCTTTAAAAAAATATTGGATTTGCTACATATCCCATAATATACTGAATAGAAACAGGCAAAGAATAGTAGAGAAGATACCTGTCAAAGTCTTCTGGCTTCTGTGTATGTGCACTTGGGCATAAATGTGTGTACACTCACATACAAATACAGACAGACAAATGAGCAAACCGTTGAGGATACAAACAAACAAAAACAAAAACAAAAATGGTAGGCTGGAGAGATGGCTCAGTGGTTAGGAGCACTGACTGTTCTTCCAGAGGTCCTGAGTTCAAATCCCAGCAACCACATGGTGGCTCACAACCGTCTGTAATAGAGTCTGTTGCCATTTCTGGTGTGTTTGAAGACAGCTAAAGTATACATAAGATAAACAATTCTTTAAAAAAAGGAAAGAAAGAAAAAGTGGTGTCTGTATACTTAAACTTCACAACTGGATCTGCTTCACTGCTGGGCTTACAGTGTGCATCAATAGGTCTGCTTCGTGCCACGCCTGGTGTATACGGTCCTGGAGGTGGAACCCAGGGCTTTGGGCATCCTAGACGAATACTCCACCATCTGTGCATGTTCCCAGCTACTCAGACTCTTTCTACCAGCGGAACTACACCCCCAGCCCCAGAACAGAACTCTGTAGCCCATGAAGTAATTGCTCAAATGAAAACTTTCAGGAATCATATGAGTCAATGAGTTAAAAATACACAGCGAGGGGCGGAACCAGGGGCGAGGGGCGGAACCAGGGCTCAGTGGTTGAGAGCCCTTGCTGCTCTGCAGAGATTCTGAGTTCCGTCCTGTCAGGTGGTTCACAGCCCTCGGTGAGGTTCCAGCTCCAGGGAACCTCACACCCTCTTCTGGACTCTACAGGCACCTGCATTCACATGTACGCCTCCTGCGCGTGCGCACACACGCGAGCGTGCACACACACACACACACACACACACACAACAACAACAAGCATTTAAAAGATAGACATGTACCCTTTTCACTTAGTCTGAGGTGACTGAGAGACCAGAATGTGAACATCTCCTGAGAGAATTTCATAGACAGTGTTTCCATGTTGACATATGGGTTTGTGTCTCTAACGATGCTCTCCCTCTATCCAGCTCTGCAGCATGAGGCAGGAAGATCAGAGTTGAAGTGAAGGAAGATGGGGCACACTTTACCCACGTCCCCATCACTGAACATGCTGTCAAGGGCCTCACTAGGTAATCCCATGACCCACCATCCTCACTACACAGTACAACATCACGTTGTTCGATTCAGGTACTCTCTGTTTTTATGGACTTCTGTTTTAATGGTGTGTGTGTGTGTGTGTGTGTGTGTGTGTGTGTGTGTGCATGCACATAAGTCAGGTGCCTGTGGAGGCTGGAATAGGACATTGGATCCTCCAGACTGGAGTTACAGGGATTTGCGAGCTGCCTTATGTTGGTGCTGGGAAGGGAACTCCTGTCTTCTGCAAGGGCCGTTCGTACTTCTAACCACCGAGCCACCTGTCTACCTGTCTTCAAGTCAAGTTTCTTAGAGGAGATTAACGGGAAGGCGGAGGGCATATAGAGGAGGGCTGTGTTCCTCCTCACGTATACTTGTGTGAAAAAAAAGTCCTTGTATAACACAAATGTAATGTATTTTAGACATGTATAATCAAAATGGAAAACAAACAAACAAACAAAAAACCCAAAATGAGATAAAATAGGTTCCTAATGGCCAAAGGATTTTGTAATAACACAATCAAAGAAATCTGGCACACCTTATTTTGTTGATTGTCATATTTTTTTTTATCGTGTCAAGCCAGGAGAGGAAGAGAGGAAGAGAGAGAGAGAGAGAGAGAGAGAGAGAGAGAGAGAGAGAGGAAGAGTGGAAGGAAGAGTGAGAGGTGAGGAAGAATGAGCGATTGTCATATTTTTGGTATGATTTTTTTCTCTTTTTCTGTATGATCCATGTGTAATTCAATAAAGATATACTTTCTTTTTTGCACTGTGAGAAACGCTTTTTAGTGACTTGGATAAATGACTTGAGGGAGGTGTGGGGACCACACAGGAAGCAGAGGAGGACAGGATGAATCTCTGTGACTGTTGAGAAGGTTACTTGGGAACGCACATCACGGCTTCCATTCGTAGGGTGGACGCAGAGATGAGGTATGAAGGCCAGAGACCTCGGAGGTGCGACTTCCTCCTTGTAATATGAAGAAGGAATGATGTAAGCTGGGCACAGTATGTGTTTAGAATCCTTGACCTGGGGAGGCAGAGACAGGTGAATATCTGAGGTTTGCTGTGGGGCCATCCCAGCCTATTTGCCAAGTTCTAGGCCAATGAGAAGCCTCAAAGGGGGAAAATGCCAAGAAATTGTGAATGTTATCTAAGGAATGATACCCAAGGTCTTTTGGCTTTCACATGCACACATAGTCACAAACATATCCCCCATCACACACACATGCACACACACATACACAATCACACACATACACACACACATGCACACACATGCACTCACGTGCACATACATGCACACTTACATACACACACACACACACACACACACACACACACACACACACACACACAGATTAGCAACTTAAAAAAAGGCTGAGATCCAGAACTTCACAGATTCCCCAAGACAGTGACAGTAGTGTTTGCCACAGTACTTTTTTGTCCCATGAGACATGGCACCTAAGGACTGTTGAACCTCCTAGACCAGCCTGAGATTGTGAAGGTCAGGGCTCTAGGGTTCCGCCAGGGAAACCCCCTGAAGGATGTTTGAGGTGCTGATCACTCCACATACCCATAGAATAGCCATAACACATCGCTTCCCCCTTACTTTGAGCTTTGATCTCCAAAGGCCACTTGAATTCCAAGACTCATTTACGTCAGTGGGTCTTGTGTCACAGAAGGCGGGGCCAGCCTGGTACCTGGCACACCACAAAGATTCCCTCCAGCTGTCAGTGTGAGAGATGACTGGGCTAGCTTTTTCGTTTTTTCAAGGAACCATCTCCCTACACCCTGAACTATAGGGGGTGGGGCCAAGAGCACAGACACCAGCCCTGGGGGTTGTGATGTGATAAATATCCTTTCTACATGTGCACACGGAGACATGATTTTACGGAGCTTCTGAGCACACCGAACCCAGCCGCGGCATTTCAGCAACGTTAAAACAGAAGGTCAGACTTATCTACACAGGACCAGGCTTCCTAGTTCTGTAGTCATCCTTGAATCACGGTCCCTCTCTATGGTAGTACTACAGCAGCAATGCAGTCTAACTCTGTTCTCTCTGGCTTAGGAAGGGCAGCCCATTGCTGGCCAAAGTGATGGGGGAAAATAAGAATTTATAAATTATTTGTCTCCATGGTTTCAGCCTCCTAAACTCTGCTGTCCTTCAAAGTACAATATGATCCAGGCTGAGATCATGAATCCGGCGTGGATCTGTGTCAAACATTCCCATCCCACCCCAAGCCCATTCTAGGCCAGTTATTCATTCCTCCCCACCAAACAAAACAAACAAAAACATACAAAACCACAGACAGGGAGCAGTGTGATACAAAGCCTTGATTGAAGGAAGAAGTCTGTGGCTGGCTGTAGAAGCAGCCGCTTCCTGGACAGACGCACAGCTATGACCTGTTCCTTGGTAGAGTAGACACTGTCTGGGCTCGATGGGAGCAGTGACTCAGGCAGAACGTGGCTGAGGAAGGAGGTTTTCTTTCTTCTTTGTTGAGAAGGCAAACATGCAAATGAAGTGGGAGAAACAGTGTCAGATCTTTTGAAGGCGCTCAGGTAGGGAAATTAGAGTTGCATGCACCCTGTACAAAAGTTGCATTTGCAATCTGGTGCCTTTTCCCTTGAGGGTGGTGCTATATCGTGGTGCGATGGTTCATGATGATTGACAGGATCTAGAATCACGCAGGTGACACTCTTTTCTGGCCTTTTTACGAGGGAATTTCCAGATTAGACTAACTGAAGTAGTAGCACCACCCAAACTGTAGGTGGCGCCATTCTCTGGGCTAGGGTTCTAGGCGGACTCAAAAAGAGAGTTCATTGGTCTCCTCTCCCTGAGTGCGTATACAATGTAACCAGCCGCCTCAAGCTCCTGCCAGCTCGCCTTGCCTGCTATGATGAGTTGTACCCTAGAACGCTATGCCAAATAAGCCCCGCCTCTGTTGAGATGTTCTTTGTCAAGTATTTGACCAGCAATGGAAAGCAAACTTGACAGAGCTGGAAATGAACCCTAGGTTTTCCTCTGTCACATGTGGGACATGTGATTAAAAGACCTAGCTTGGAGCCTTCATCTGTAAAAACTGGGGTAGCAAGGCTTTTCGAGTGGGGGGCGTTTGAGAGATAAATAGGACAAAAGGTTGCGTTGATCTAAAGTGAGGAGGCAGAATAATTTTATTTGAAACAATTTCACGCATAGAGAAGGCCCAGGGAGAATGATACAGTATATTCGCACCCTAGCTTAATTAAGAAACATAACTTCCTCTCTACATTTTCTCTACTTTTTTCTTATTATAGGTAAACACAATCCAATATTGACACATGGACTCCCATGGAGAGCTTCCCGATTTATATTAAAAGCAATATTTAACATATTGTTTGGATGTTTTCAAACATGACAATATGCTCTCTCTATTATTATATAATTGCATTTTTTTGATTCAGGATTCTGTGTGTGTCGGGCATGATGGCACAAGTCTGAGATCTCAGGACTTGAGAGGTAGAGGTAGGTACAAGGTTATCCTATGGGGGTGGGGGGGGGACCTAAGCCAAATCGAACCAAACCAAAGTTCTCTGTTTGAGGATGATTCTTACTGATCTCCGCAGTTCTAATTCATTTTTACCATATTTTATTTTAAAAGTGTATTTATTTTACTTACAGGGCATGAGTGTTTTGCCCATATCTATCTACACATCACATGCATGCAATACCTGTGGAGGCCAGAAGAGGGAGACAGATTCTCTGGATCTAGCGTTACAGATGGTTACGGGTCACTTATGTAGGGTGCCGGCAACTTAACCCGGGCCCTGCAAGAGCAACAAGTGCCCTTAACCACTGAGCCATCTCTCCAGCCCTTATTTTAATTTCATAGTATATTTGCTTATTGTTGATGGTGAATATATAGGTCGTTACATTTTTTTTCCCCAAGAGAAGTGACACAGTCCCAGAAGATTGTTGTGCCTTGGTTTCCCCAACTTGTAAAACAAAATAAAAATGCCAGCAATACACCTATATCCCTTACCACTACATTTTAAGAACATTTTAAAGTTTGTAAAATGCTTTTAAGTTTACTAATGTTACCACTGCTGGGGGTTTTCTACCCTCAACCCTCCATTCATTACAAACTTTATGCTGTGAAACCTCAAAGACTTTCTCGCCAAAAGAGCCGGCATCCTCACCACTGAAGCACCTTTTTGCAGGAGCTCGAAGCCATTTATTCCTCATCCTTATCTTTCAACTGGGGTTTCAGATTCTGCCATTGAAGTTTCTTGAGCCAAAGTCTTGCAAAAAGTGAATTCGATTTCCAATTTTCCACCCGGAGGCAGAGAATTGTTCTTGGCGATAACCATGGCATTTTCTGTCCGGTCAGTGTGGCTTTTTAGCTATTTTCCCTGTAATCAAGATTTCCATGGCTGAGGGAAAACGTCTTCAGTGAGTGTTCTCACGCCTTGGCACGTTTCCTTGCAATTCTTTACACAGATTGTTTACATAGCAGGGACCTCGTTCTTAGTCCAGCTTCATGCTCTGCACGTCCGAATTTATCATTACAAAGTAGTCTTTCTCTCTGTGGACTTTTAGTGGCCAAAATTTACCCAGAAAGGAAGTCTGTGCCTCCAAGGATGGTTCTCAGAAATGAAGAAGAAACAATACCAAGCCCTTTCATCCCAAGGTTGTGGGAAGAATCTCTCTTTAGTGCACTTAGTCTGTTCCCGCTAACTCCTTGTTAACTGAACCAGTGGACTTGTTTGTTCAGTTTGGGGTTCACAAAGGTGGTGACAGAAGTTTAAAATAATGGACAAGATAGATCTGAAGGGATGGCTCAGTGGTTAGGAGGGCCCCTCCCAGAGGAGCCGAGCTCAGTCCCCAGCATCCAGGTCTAGCGACTCACAGCTGCCTCTCATTCCAGTTCCGGCAGGTCTTCTGGTTTCCAAGGGCATTTGCACTCTTGGGGATCTACATATACCCCCCCCCACACACACATGCACACTCACAAACACACACTGGCACATAAGTAAAATATAACAATTAAAAATGTAGAAAATGTGTGCTCACAATGCACGCACATGTGTAACTACAAACGGGTTCATGTGGCTGTGTTCTTACATCCAGGTGAGCGTGCACACACACATACGCACACATACACTTGTGCACACACACATACACACATTTACACACAAAGAACTGTCCTTTCATAAAAAGCATCAAAAAGACAAAAATTACCCCATTACTGTTATTGCCCTGTACAGAGGAGGTAACTTGACTTTACTCTGACCCTGTATTATGCTCTAAGTCTCCGCTTCTCCCAGAGAGGGGCATGACGTAATTACTCACAGCAGCCCTGTGGCCCAAGTTCATTTGTTGTTGGAGGTAATTATCCCTCCCAGCTGTTTCCCATCGGTGTAACAAGCCGACCTGTGACAATCGCCCATTCTGTTTATGATGAGGCTAATTAGGACGAATTAAACAGATATGAGCTTACAATACAACTAATTACAAATAATTAAGGGACATGAGCTTTGGAGTATGCACAGAATAACCTCCCCAGAAACCGGAATCTAGTTACCTCAGACTCAGTGAATGCGTTCATAAAAGAAGCCAGGCTAGAGCCAAGAAATCGGCCGTGAAAATTCTTTTTAATGATCCATCATCAGCTTTCAGAATACATCGTGGGACGTTGCTCAGTATTTTAATTCATAAAGTATGTAAGGGGATGGATTTCCCCAGGCAAGGTAGAACCAATCACTGAATCAAGATGTTACAGAGTAGACTATATTTTGGAAACGTTAAAAATGTCTTTGGGGTTGGGGATTTAGCTCAGTGGTAGAGCGCTTGCCTAGGAAGCGCAAGGCCCTGGGTTCGGTCCCCAGCTCCGAAAAAAACGAACCAAAAAAAAAACCACCTTTGAAGTCACATGAAGAATGACGTGATTCTCCACTTGACCCAAATTCATCCAAAGTCTCCTTTTCCACCTCCAGAGGTATGACGATTTCACCCCTGTAGCCAGTGAAGGGAAGGACAGACAGACAGTCAGACAAACAGACGACTGATCTCTGGACTCAGGCCCTTCGACTGGCTGGTCTGGGACAGAGAATCACTTTTCTTGTGCTCAAAGCAGTCCGTCTCTGGGTTGTGTCAATGAGGAAGTTAGGAGGTGGGAGCACAGTCACTGGTTTTGTTTTTTGTAAAATTTCATGTTGTTGTTATTGTCATTATCATTATTTTGTTTTCCTAAGACAGTCTCTCTCTGCTAGTCCTAGCTGCCCTGGAACTTGTTATATAGATCAGGCTGGTCTTGAACCCACAGAGTTCTACCTACCTCTATCTCCAGTGTGCTGGGATTAAAGATGTGCGCCACCCACTATTCCTATCTCATTGTTACTTTCCGATTCGGAGTGATTGGGACTGAATTAACGTTGGGAGTTATTCCATCTGGGTATCTGGGCTTTTGAAAATGCTGGTCAGAGGACTGGTGATTCCTCAGTCTGTGAATCATGGTGGGCATGAGGAACTGAGCTCAAGCTCCAGAGCCTTTGCGAAGAGGCCAGGCGAGGTGGAATCGGTTTGCAATCGTACAGCTGGGGAGGTAGAGACAGGCAGGTCCTCGGAGCTCAGTGGCCATCCATCTGAGCTTACTGGGCGAGTTCTAGGCTAGTGAGAGATTCCGTCTCAAAACGAAAAATGTGCCTGGTGCCAGAGGAACATCTGAGATTGACTTCAGGCCTTCAGAGGCGTGCACGCAGCAATGTGTATATGTGTACACTCGAACACTCACACTTGTGGGCACGCATGCGCGCACGAATCATGCTTGTGCTAAGCATGCACGCACCACGCACATGAATGCACGCGTGCACCACTCATGCACGAACATCAGGTGGTTGTCCCCAGAGGACAGTGAGAACCCAGATAAATATCTGTGAAAACAGAGAAGGGGAAATGGATTTAGTGAGATTACAAAATAGGTTTTGGCAAACTGAGGACATGTATTGTGTTGAATACCTCTGCAGTGATTCGAATATGATTGACCCAGGGAGTGGTGGCACTGGAGTGGGTGTGGCTTTTTGGAGTAGGTGTGGCCTTGTTGGAGTAGGTGTGCCTTGTTGGAGTGGGTGTGGCCATGTTGAAGTGGGTGTGGCCATGTTGGAGTAGGTGTATCACTGTGGGTGTGGGCTTTAAGACCCTTTTCCTAGCTGCCCGGAAGTCAGTCTTCTGTTTGTCTTTGGAACCAGATGTAGAACTCTCAGCTCTTCCCACATCATGCCCGCCTGCACTTTGCCATGCTCTTGCCTTGATGATATTAGACTGAACCTCTAAACCTGGAAGGCAGCCCCAATTAAATGTTGTCTTTATAAGAGTTGCCTTGGTCACGGTGTCTGCTCAGAGCAGTAAGACCCTCCCTAAGACAATGCCTTGCACAGTGCTTCAAAGCCCACTGACCTCATCAAGGGTTCCAACCAGAGCCCTGGCAGCTCCGTCTTTGTGCAGCTGCCTGCAGTTTTCACCTGACAAGTCTCTTAGGCTGTAACTGTGGACGTCACAACTCCTGCCTTGAACTTCGGTGCTTGCAAGGTTGCATTTGGCACAGGGGAGTTAATGCCCCACGGGGGCAATTCATGGCACATTGTGCAAGAAGCCAACAGACAATCTCAGCTTTCCTTCTCCCCGGGGAGTCCTGAGGCACAGGCGAGGCTGATGGAGTTCTTGGTGGTCAGCTGTGCAGTCTCTTACTCTTGATCCTGGGACTCCATTATTAATCCCACCACTTCAGAGTGACGATCTGGCTGGACTGTTGGGGTAAGCCAGGCGGAGGCCTTTGGATGTGCTTGGAATGGAGTATTCGAGACTGGGCCCAGCTGTCTTTCAGTACCCCTTGGAGAATGCTGGCAGAACCTCCCTTGGCTTTATGGATGGAATGTAAAATCTTCCTCATAGGCTCATGGATTTGAACACTTGGTCCCCAGAGTGTGGCACTGTTTAGGGAGGCGGTGAAAACTGTAGGGGGTGGGGCTTCACTGGAGGAAGTGGGTTTCTGACTGGCTCTGTGGCCAGGCAGTGGCTCTGGGCTCCAGCTGCAGTGAACAAGCATTTTAGGCTGCTGTTTCTTCCCTTCTGTACTGGCTGGTTTTGTGTGTCAACCTGACACGAGCTGGAGTTTTCACAGAAAAGGAGCCTCAGTTGTGGAAATGCCTCCATGAGACCCAACTTTAAGGCATTTTCTCAATTAGCAATGCAGGGGGGAGGACCCAGCCCATGGTGGGTGGTGCCATCCCTGGGCTGGTGGTCCTGGGTTCTATAAGAGAGCAAGGTGAGCAAGCCAGGGGAAGCAAGCCAGTAAGTAACAGCCCTCCACGGCCTCTGCATCAGCTCCTGCTTCCTGACCTGCTTGAGTTCCAATCCTGACTTCCTTTGGTGATGAACAGCAACGTGCAACCTACTTGCTTCTTGGTCATGTTGTGCAGGAATAGAAACCCTGACTAAGATATCTGCCAAAATGAAGGGTTCCCTCTGAAACTATGAGCCCAAACAAATCCTCCTTCTTTAAATTGCTTCTTTACTTATTTATTTACTTATATATGAATGCTCTATCTGTATTATATACAACTGAACACCAGAAGAGGGCATCAGATGCCATTATAGATGGTTGTGAGCCACCATGTGGTTGCTGGGAATTGAACTCAGGACCTCTGGAGGAGCAGACAGTTCTTTTTTTTTTTTTTTTTTTAGAGATTTTATTTGGGGTTGGGGATTTAGCTCAGTGGTAGAGCTTGCCTATAGCAAGCACAAGGCCCTGGGTTCGGGTCCCCAGCTCCGGAAAAAAAAAAAAGAAAAAAAAAAAAAAGATTTTATTTATTATTATATATAACTACACCATAGGTGTCTTCAGACACACCAGAAGAAGGCATCAGATCTCATGACAGATGGTTGTGAGCCACCATGTGGTTGCTGGGATTTGAACTCTGGAAGAGCAGTCAGTGCTCTTAACCTCTGAGCCATCTCTCCAGCCCCAGACAGTTATCTCAATGGTTGAGCCATCCCCCTTACCCCCTCCCCCAAGTTGCTTCTCACCAGTGTATTTGGTCTCAGTCACTGATGAGAAAGTAGCCAAGACCCTTGAGGTACCACAGTTTGTGGTGCTTAAATCCCTTATGCCAAATGGCACATTTTATGAAACTTTATTTTGATAATTATATGTTGTGGTGATTTAAATAGGATTGGTTCCCACAGACTCATGTGTTCGAATTCTTGGCCCAAAGGGAGTGGTACTATTAGGAGGTGTGGCCTTGTGGGAGTAGATGTGGCTTTGTTGGAGGAAGTGCGTCACTATGGGGGCGGGCTCTGAGGTCTCAGATGCTCAAGCCAGGCTTGGCGAGGCTGTCTCTTCCTGCTGCCCGTGGATCCAGATATAGAACTCCCAGTTTCTTCTCCAGCACCTTGTCTGTCAGCATTCTGCCACATTTCTGTCATGACAATAATGAACAAAGCCTCTGAATTGTAGGCCAGTCTCAGTGAAAAAGTTTTGCTTTATAAGAGTTTCTGGGGTTGGGGATTTAGCTCAGTGGTAGAGCGCTTGCCTAGGGAAGCGCAAGGCCCTGGGTTTGGTCCCCAGCTCGAAAAAAAAAAGAACAAAAAAAAAAAAAAAAAAAGAGTTTCTGTGGGGTGACTGGATGGAACTTCCGTGATTGTTGCTAAGACACCGTGATGGTTGCTAAGACACTCTTGCTCGGTTCTTGACAACTCTGGCAGAGGTGCGCTGGCAGCAGCCTCCGCCCCGGCCCCCAGGGGAGCAGTACCCCTTGCGGAAAAGACATTTTCTGCTCCAGCCAAGTTGGCAAGGCCTGTTTTGGACGCTGTGACTGCTGGGCTCAGCACCTCCTGAAAGCCCTGCTCTCCTCCTGAGGGCACACCGGGAGGATCATGGGAGAGAATGAAGGAAAGAAAGAGGAGGCTGACTATAAGCGGCTGCAGACCTTCCCCCTGGTCAAGCACTCGGACATGCCGGAGGAGATGCGAATGGAGACCATGGAGCTTTGTGTCACAGCCTGTGAGAAATTCTCCAACAACAACGAGAGTGCGGCAAAGATGATCAAGGAGACGATGGACAAGAAGTTCGGCTCCTGCTGGCATGTGGTCATCGGCGAAGGTTTTGGGTTCGAGATCACCCACGAGGTGAAGAACCTCCTGTACCTGTTCTTCGGGGGAACCCTGGCCGTGTGCGTGTGGAAGTGCTCCTGACCGCCCCCCACCAAATCCCCTCAGCTCTCCTGCTTGTCCTCTGGGCTGGGGGGCTCCCCAGGCTCCCCTTGGCAGAGCCTGACTCTTGTGAGGAGAGTCGAGTCTTTTCTTTTGTCCTTGTGTACCGTTTTCCTGAGCCATTGACTCTCCTTGAAATGGACAGGCCCCACCTTCCATCCCAGCAGCCCTGAAGCCCTTCTGCCCCAGAAAGTGTCTATAGCCCTTGTTGTTAGTGGCCGTGTGCAGTGAGCTGAAGATGAAGTTACCCTCATGTCCCCTCTCATGAGACACAGGGCAACTCTCTCCTTGGAGAAGGGGCCCATCCGTCCACCACATCTTACCGGACCAGCAGTTCACAGCCCTGGCTTTGGCAGGAGAATCACCCAATCTCCCTGTCCCCTTCTCCCAGCCCGGGCCACAGGAACCTTTCACACCACCTCCACCAGATCAGCAGCATGGCTGTGGTGTAGAGCGACTTCTCAAAAGTGTTGTTGAGCTCCTGTGAGACACCTGGGCCAGCAGGGAAACCTGGTCTGCCAGGGACTTCATCAGGGACCGCATGCAATTTGTACTTCTTACCTTGCTGGCTTTTCTAGATTCTTTTTGAGTGCGGGAAGAAGGGTTTTAGTAGAAGGGTGAATCATATTTTACACAGCGGTCTTATTTATATAAACGCGTTGGTTTTTTTACAATTAAAATGGCCAAAAACTTAAAAAAAAAAGTGTCTGTGGTAATGGCGTTTCTTCGTAGCAACAAAACATATGCCCATGTGTGTCTCTGTGGGTTTGTATGTGTGAGGGCAGTACTGGTGAAAACAAGGTGTATTGGAATCTTTGGATCTAGGAGTTACAGGTGATTGTGAGTCAACCAACATGAGCGCTGGAAGCCAAACATGGGCCCTCTGCAAGTGCTCTTAACCACTGAGTGCTCCTCTCCCCCCCCCCCTCCTCCTCCCCCACCCCTCCCCCTCCCCCTCCTCTAGAGGAAAAAACAGATGTATTTTACTTTTTGAATAGTTTTTCTTTTTTTTTCCGGAGCTGAGGACCGAACCCAGGGCCTTGCGCTTGCTAGGCAAGTGCTCTACCACTGAGCTAAATCCCCAGCTGTATTTTACTTTTTAAAACTTCTTTTTATCGCCTGAGACTGAACCCAGGGTCTTGGCTTGCTAGGCAAGTGTTTGCCTCTGAGAGAAGTTGCCAACCCCAAGAGGTTTATTTCGGCTTGTGGTTCTGTAACTCTGAGAACACGACATATGTCCCTCTGGCTTTTCATGAGGGACTTAACACGGCTCCATGCATGTCAGGAGAGCAAAAGTGAAGGCAGATGAATTTGGAAGGACCACTGTGTTAAAGATAAGACACCGCCTGCTTCAGGATGAGCAGGATTCTCAAGGATGAATTAATTCCCTGAGGAACCAATTCAGTCTTAAAAGAAGGTCACACATCTCTTTTAAAAGGCCCTGTATCCCAACATGCCTCATAGGGGAATTAAAAGCCAGTGTGAGCCTTGGTGGGACCAGGCATATCTAAACCACAGGAGACATGTGAGACTTGGTACATTGGAGGCTGGAGGGCTCAGAAAGAGGAATAGAAAATCTTGGCTTAGAGGCCATCTGATTTATTCAGATTGAACTGATCAGAGGCACTGGTCGCTCGAGCTTTCTTGAGATTAGAACCTGGGTTTTTCAGTTCCTGCTTTCAGTTTCTGAGCGTTGCAAAGATGGCTTTTCAGTTGCTTTTGTTTCTCTTGGGAGACCAGACTGAGTTCATGGCTTATTGCTGCGTGACAAATGAGTCTGCAGCTTAAAAGCTGGACGTAACAAACATCCACGAGATGCGTTTCTGAGGACCGGGAACTCAGCAGTGGTCTGGGAGGCTGGATCACACAGGCGTTCCCCGGGCAAGGTGGCTTTTTATATAAGAGGAACCCAGCAACATTTCCTGAACTTCTATGACTTACTGTTTTTTTCCTTTCAAAAATTTTTGATATATTATTTATTTTTTGTGTATGTATGTGTGTGTGGAGGGGTAATGTAATGTATCCCTGTGTGTTCCTGTAGAGATCGGAGAAGGTAGTGTGTGGGAGTCCGTTCTCTCCTTCCACCACAATGGGTCCTAAGGGTTGAACTCAAGTCATAGCCTTGGCAGCCAGCAAGGACCTTCACCTGACTGAGAGAGCTTGCTGGTTCATTTTCCTTACTTTTTAATTTGTACCAGCTACACCATTTCATTAATCATGCAAAGTTAATACTTACATTTTGTTGTTATTTACAGGAAATGGTCTAGTCTAAAACCAAGGTGTTGGCCCAATAATAAAAGCATTCAAAAAGAAAACACTGACTGGCAAGGTGGCTCAGTGGCCAGGTCCCCCATGCCTGGGGAACCTGAGATTTCTGGGCCCCATAGGGTGGCAGGAGATAAACCATCCACATACTGCACTGTGCAGGACATGCCCACGCACGCATACTGAAAGGTAATAAAGTAAGTAAATGTGAAAATTAAAAAGCCCCAAGGACAAAAGGCAATTGGAATCTTTCCGCCAAAGGAGAGATTGCTGGAAGCACATCATACTTTAGTTGGCGGTTGTTTGTGCAATGACTTCTTGTATAATAGCTCATTTTTACCCTGGTGTTGTGAACTGACTTCCTTTTCCTGTGTTATATATAAGAAAGATCTCCTCCTCCTCCTCTCCTCCTCCTCTTCCTCCTCCTCCTCCCCAACCCTCCTCCTCCCCCACCCTCCTCCTCTTCCTTTTTCCTCTTCTCCTTTTCCTTTTTGGTGTTTCAAGACAGGGTTTCTCTGAGTAACCCTGGGTGTCTTAGAACTTGTTCTGTAGACCAGGCTGGCCTCGAACTTAAGAGATCTGTGGAATGAAAGGCATGGGCCACCACTCCCTGATAGAACCTTCGGGTTCTTTACCATGTACCGATGAAGTGAAATTCTCTTTCACAGAAACGTGATCTGTTTTAGCCTGGAATAATTTGTTTCCTATCCACCTGCACAGAGTCTCCTCAGTCCTTTAGGGCTGGCCCATTCCCCCTCGCTCTGGATTCCCTTTGTAGAGTTTTGCTGAGTTTAAGATCTCACAGGACAGGTTGCAAATGGGGTCCCAGGAATTCAAACTTCCGGGTTCTTGCCTGGCCACAGGCATCTATTTTGAATTCACATTTGATGGATAGTTTTTAACTTAGGAAGGAATTTTAAGTTTAAAATGCTTCCTTTAGAATTAAAACAAAAATGAAAACCCACAAGGGGCTGATGAGATGACTTAGCAGGGTTACTCAGAGAAACCCTGTCTTGAAACACCAAAAAAGGAAAAGGAGGAAAAAGGAGAAAAGGAGAAAAGGAAGAGGAGGAAGATGGGGAGAAGGAGGAGGGAGAGGGAGGAGGAGAGGGGAGGAGGAGGAGGGAGAGGAGAAGGAAGAGGGAGAGGAGGAGGGAGAGGAGGGAGGGAGGAGGAGAAGGGAGAAGAGGAGGAGGGAGAGGAGAAGGAGGAGGAGGAGGAGGAGGAGGAGGAGGAGGAGGAGGAGGAGGAGGAGGAGGAAACCACAGGCTACTCTTTCAGAGAACCGTGGTCTGATTCTCACACACTCGTGGCAGCTCATGCCATCTGCAAGTCCATCTTAGGGGTTTCCGCACCCTCTTCTGTCCTCTGTGAGCACTGCATACATGAAGGCAAAATACCCACACACATAAAATAAAGATAGATAAGTATTTTTAAAAATTTACAACCCCACGAAATATTAATTTGCTTGTCTCCTAACATCTAATAACGCTATGGGAAGTCTGATACTGGTGAGAAATTTTTTTCATAGAAGCCTGCATAATTCCTTTGAAATTTTTTTTAAATTTCTGGAGTCATTGAGTGGCATGTGTGTGTGTGTGTGTGAGTGTGTGTATGTATGTATGTATGTATATCTATGTATGTGTGTGTATGTATGTATAGATAGGACCTTACTATGTAACCCCAGAACATCCATGAACTTACCATGTAGCCCAGGCTGGCGTCCAATTTGCCATCTTCCTGCCTCAGCCTCCCCAGTGCTGGGCACACAGATGAGTGTCTCTGTGCCCGGCCCTGACTTTGCAGGTCTTGTCGTGCAGGTGTGGTCTTAGTGGTGCATGCATGGAGCCTCCAAATCTCGTCTTTGCTCTCAGGGCTTTTGTTTTGAATTTTCACTCTGTATCTGGGGAAACAGTCTTGGCTATGTCTTTTAGATCATCACGTGTATTGTTTTTATTAACTTTTAAATTATATTTTTAGTGTGTGTGTGTGTGTGTGTGTGTGTGTGTGTGTGTGTGTGATGACCTGTGTTTGCAGGTCAGAATTCAACTTGCAGGAATCAATTCTCTCTTTCCATCACGTTGGACCAGGGTATCAAACTCATGTTGTCAGGGTTGGCTGCAAGCACCTGTACCCATGAACCAACTTGATGGTCTCTCAAATACATGTTTTTTTTTCTTTTTTTCTTTTTTTCGGAACTGGGACTGAACCCAGGGCCTTGCGCTTGCTAGGCAAGCGCTCTACCACTGAGCTAAATCCCCAACCCCAAGATTTTATTTTTTAAATGTATATGTCTGTGTGTGTATGTATGCGTGTATGTTTGTATGTATGTATGCTACATGTGTGAGTGTTGACAGAGACCAGAGGGGGTATCAGATCACCTGGTACTGGAGTTAAAGGTGACTGTGGGTCACCTGCCTAATGTAGGTGCTGGGAACTGAACTCAGGTCCTCTGTTAGAGCAGTCAGTGCTGTTAACCACCGAGCCATCTCCAGACCTTAAGTATATTTGTTTGCTTGCTTTTGCTCTTTTGAGACAGGGTTTCTCTGAGAAGTCCTGGCTGTCCTGGAATTCACTCTGTAGACCAGGCTGGCCTTGAACTCAGAGATCTGCTTGCTTCTGCCTCCCGAGTGCCTTCTGAGTTCACCACTAGTTACTACATTCAGTTTCAAGTATATTCTCAACAGAGCAGATTGACTTTAATTCCTTCGCTGGGATTCTGTTCTCTAATCATTACCTTTTCCGAGAAAGCCCCTGAGTGTGTGTGCGTGAGTGTGTCCATGTTTATGCATTGGAGTGTACGATCGCCTGGATCTGTTTCCTCTGCTCTCTCTGGATACCCACGAGCTTTAAAACGAAACCTTCCGTTCCTCACTACTTCTGCGATTCCTCACTGCTTCTGTGTCTCTGAGTTTATCGTCGGCTCATTCTGATCTTTGGTTTTCCTCTTTTCAGTCTTTGTCTGTTTCCAGCTACAGCACACCCTCCCTGGCCCTAATCTCTTACTGCACTTAGATAGCAGCTTTTCAGACAGCTCTCTGCATCCTCCAGGGAGCAAATGGCTGAGTGGCACTGCCCTGAGCTCTGAATGTCACAAAGACCCATGACCATCTGTACAACGGGTTATGTTAGCTGAGGTTCCTTGTTAGGAGTTGGGGGTTGGTCTGTGTCCATGGTAAGCATAAATGTTAGTTTCCATTCATGAGGAATAACACCACCTCACCAGTCATGCGTCTATCGATGTAGACACGACTTGTTCCTTCCTCCCTACCCCAAACAACTCAGAAAGGTAGGTCCTGCTCTTCCAGTTTACAAAGGAAGATCATCGCCAAGTCAGGAGGAGTCTTGTAAAGTTACCCAGTCAGGATATTCCAAAATACTGTCTGAAGCTAACACTTGGGGGGGGGGGAGCTTTCCAAGTCATCCCGAAGGTCTTTCCTCTCCCCCTAGACAATAGACGAAGAACTATTGCCACATTTCAAAGAGCATCGGTTCTTCAAAAATGTCTTCTCAGCTATGCAAAAAGTGTTTGCAAAAGCAGAATCAGCCCTCATGCCCGAAACTATTTTAAGAGACGAGGACCTGTTGTTTATTGAGAGAAAAGCTGGTGCAGAATTTTGAGGGACTCTGTTGGAAATAGACAGATTCGTAAATTGTAGGCAGAGGAAGGAGTCTTGTCTTTAAAAAAAAAAAAGATTGAATTTTGCCTATCTTGAGGGAAAACAATCTGTACTTGATTAATAGAGTGCATTATGTTTCACTGACAGTAAAACTTAAGTGACTTGGGTAGCAAAGGATATCTTTTAAGTTCTGCGAGAGCGGGAGTGGCGGGTGTAGCTCAGTTGGTAGATTGCTTGCTGAGCGTGCGCAAAGCCCTGAATTCTATCCCCAGCGCCACATAAGCAAGCGTTGTGGTGAAGCCGGTCATCCAAACACTTGAACACTTTGGAGGTGAAGGCAGGAGGATTAGAAATTCAGGGCCACAACACACGAGCCCTTGTCTCAAAGAGAAAACAGTAAAATTGCATGTGAGTTAATTATTTACTACAACGTCGGGGTCAGGGGACAGAGTTCTAGGAATCATGAAACTCAGGTGTATTGGAGAATTGAGGAACGTGAATATTAGCTGGCATTTGAGACAGACACCTAGCATTGTGTAAAAAGCAAAACCAACCAAACGAGCAAAAGCAAAAATGAGCTGTAGAAATAAGGGGAGAAGTGATAACACAGGCGTTAGACGGATTGTCTTGTTCCTTCCACAGTCCGTGGAAGTTTCCTTCTGAGCATCTGAGGTCCGCACTCTCGAACCCGCAGAAGCTTCACTCTGAAGATTTGACTTTGCTCTTCCTTTTTCTGTGTTCCCTAATCCATTCCTTCCGTATACGCCCTTCTCTGAAGCGTTTACTAAATTTGGTTCGCGCGCCCCCTACTGGCAGACTTGATTATTATTCTCAACTGCGTTTGGTGATTTTCAGCATTGCCCAAACTAAGTACCAAAAAAACTGTCTTTCATTTGACACGCTGTTCAGTCAGCCAGAGGCTGGAAAAGAAAAGATTTCCACTAACAAGCTACTCAACTTGCAAAAAAAGCCCCCCAAACAAACAAGCAAACAAAAAACAAACCAAAACCCAAAACCCAAAACCAAACAAAAAAACTTCCCCAAGACGACGATTTCCCGTACATGGGTTTGCTTGGTAATTGATAGCAACGCAATGGGGACAAATTAAAATGCACACCCAGCAAAACTGTTTTTTTTTTAATTTTATTTTATTTAATTAACTGCTCTGTCTCCTTGAATAAATGACCTCTCTTACTGCTTTCAAGATTTTTTGTTCGTTTGTTTAAGGTGCTTGGTGCAAATTTTAAAATAGATAAAAAAAAAAAAACAACCCAAATGTTAAAATTTATTTCACAGCCTCCTCCTAGCCGGTCCTCAGATGTTAGCCTGTAGACGCACATGACAATGACTAAGACATCATCAGCCGTGCAGGGGAGCCGGGAGGAAGCGGTTTCTCCATTTTTCTCTACACCGTTTGAGTAAGTCACGAGTTGGTGTGTGGATACCCATTCTCCTTTTGCGCCTGTCCTGGCAGAAATGAAGGCAATCTGAAGAAACACTTGGGAGCGCTTCCCCCTCCCCCTCTTTGGCTACCAGATTATTGAATCAATGCTCTCCAAGAAACTGGAATTTCCCCAGAAGTCTCATCTGTGAAAAGGGAAGAGGGGCTGCCAGCCTGTGCCTCTCAGAGGAGGGTTTGTCTTCCTGAAAGAGATTTAACACAGTTTTTTGAAAATTTCCTTTTGATGATGATTTCTTTTTTTTTTTTTTTAAATTTTTCATGTGCTTTGATTGCATTGCATTTGTGTTTGAGTGTATCAGATCCCCTGGATCTGGAGTAATAGACAATTGTGAGCTGCCATGTGGTTGCTGGGAATTGAACCAGGGACCTCTGGAAGAACAGCCAGTGCTTATGACCTCTGAGCTATCTCTGCAGCCCCAAGATTTAACCCGGTTTGAGAGCTCATTAGACCACCTCTCGGGAGAGACTGGATCTGAGCTGACGGTGTCCTGGACCATGCCTTGACTAGTATTGCTTACCTCCAACCCCTAATTTAAATGTTCTTTTTTTCGGAGCTGGGGACCGAACCCAGGGCCTTGTGCTTGCTAGGCAAGCGCTCTACCACTGAGCTAAATCCCCAACCCAACCCCTAATTTAAACAAACCTGGCTAGGACCTGTTTATCGCTGTCGGCTTTTACAGTCAGAAGTGGGAATTGCTTGATTCTTTGTCCCACTCTCTGCCATTTGAACTAAGGGGACTGTTACCATCAGGGGTGAGTATCAGGCGCTGGGGAAGTGGCTTAGGCAGCAAGCATGGTGACCTGAGTTTGACCTCTAGAAGCAATGCACCTCCCTGAGATTGGTATTTTCCTGGGAATCTCATGATGGATGCTTATAATGTCAGTGGGGAATAGCAAAACCCCAGATGAGCTTTTGGCCAGTAAGAAACCCTGTGTAAAACACAAACATGGCTCCTGATGAGTGAGTGACATTGGAGGTTGTCCTCTGGACTCTATATGAACATCTATACACACGTACAAACACCCTACCATGAGCACACACATGCACATATACACATACACTCACATGCACTGGTGCACACACATGCATATGCATACACGTACATGCATGCACAGGCAGGCTCTGAAACACATGTGTGCATGCACATGTGAACACGTGCACACACATGTACACACTCTGGAACATACATACATACATACATACATACATACATACACTCACATGCACTCATGTGCACCCATGTGTGCACACACATGCAAGCCATAAAACACATGTGTGCATGCACATGTGAAAACATGCACACACACATGCACAAGCACACAGGCACTCGAACACACATACAGGCACACACATTCCCACATAGAACAGATATCAGATGTCATGGTCTCCATCATTTTTCCCATTTCCAAGGAATGTGGTTTCTTATTTGAATTTCATTTTTCTGCATAATAAAATACATTAAGTAAAGAAAGATCACATACCACATGCTTTCACCTCAGAATGCAAATGACCATAAGGCGTGTTCCATAAAAATGAATACAGCAGCAGATCCTACTTCAGAATTATGTTTTTCTTCTTCTTCCATTTTTTTTTTATTGCAAAATTGAAACTTTCGCTACAGTGAAATCAAGAAGCAAACAATCGAATCCAAATGGGGCTGGGGAGATGATTAAGCAGTGAAAAATGCTTTGCTGTCCCTTCAGAGGAACCAAGTGCGGTTCCCAGCACTCACACTCAACACCTCATAAGAGTCAGTAACTCAGTCTCCAGGGGATCTGAAGCCCTCGTCTGGCCTCTTCAGGCACTGTACACACGGGGCAGTCCCTTATACAAACACATACACACATATGAAAGATAAAATAAATCTAAACGAACCCTTAAACCTCAAGGGAGTTGGAAGTTGACTCAGCAATTAAGAACGTTTGTTGCTCTTGCAGAGGACGTTGGTTCAGTTCCCAGCTCCCACGCGCTGGCTTGCTTGTGCACATAAAATTAATAATTCTAAACAAACAAACAAACAAACAAAAAACCAAACCCAACACAAAACAAGACAAAAGCAAAATAAAACTCAAAAAATAATTAACAATAAAACTTTATCCCCTTCTCCACATTAGGGTCAAAAATAAACGTAAGAACTGGTCCGCAGTCTTAACTCCTGTGTGATATTAAAGTGTGTTGATGACAGACACAAAAAGACCGTGGTCCAGAGAAAGATCTTTTTAGGTAGGAGCAATCCTGCTAGAGCAGTGGTTATCAACCTGTGGGCTCTGACCCCTCTCAGGATCAACCCCTTCCCAGGGGTCTGATGACGGATATCCTGCAAATCAGATATTTACATTCCAATTTATAACAGCGGCAAAATTACAGTTATGAAGTAGCCATGAAAATAATTTTTATGGTGGGGGGGGTCACCACAGCACGAGGAACTGTATTAAAGGTCACAGCATCAGGAAGGCTGAGAACCATTGTGTTAGAGGATGGGATACAACTTTGAGCTCACACAGTAACCTCCTGTCCTGACTGGTCTTGTGTGTCAACTTAATGCAAGCTGGAGTCGTCAGAGAGAAAGGAGCCTCCGTTGAGGAAATGCCTCCATGAGATCCAGCTGTAAGGCACGCTCTCTATTATTGGTCAATGAGGGAGGGCCCAGCACATAGTGGATGGTGCCATTCCTGGGCTGGTGTTTCTGGGTTCCATCAAAAAGCAGGTTGAGCAAGCCAATAAGTAACCTCTCCATGGCCTCTGCATCAGCTTCTGCTTCCTGATCTGCTTGAGTTCCTGTCCTGACTTTCTTTGGTGATGAAGGAATGTGGAAGTGTAAGCTGAATAAACCTTTTCCTCTCCAACTTGCTTCTTGGTCGTGATGTTTGTGCAGGAATAGAAACCCTGACTAAGACACTGAGGCCCAGTTTTTGTGCTTAAAAGCTCGATCACACTGCGTAGTCACTAGCTAGCTATTAAAGACTTCCTATTGGCTTAAAACCCACCGAGTAGTCTTCTCTAGTGGATACCTTAGAACGCTTAGTGACCAACTCTTTTTCCAATAGAAAGACAGATAAAATTTGTTACACAATCATTAGCCAAATGAAAAAATCCAATTCTATTCATTTAGCATTTTTAACATGATATGTTTATTTTTATGTTGTGGGGGTTTAAGTAGTTATTGCCCGCCCCAACCCCCGTTCATGTGTTTGAAGGCTTGACCCATAGGGAGTGGCACTATTAGGAGGTGTGTCCTTGTTGGAGTGGGTGTGGCCTTGGTGGAGGAAGTGTGTCACTGTGGGGCGGGCTTTGAAGACTCCTATGCTCAAGCTCCGCCCAGTGTGGAATCCAGCCGTGGATCAAGATGTGGAACTCTCAGCTCCTCCAGCACCAGGGCTGCCTGCACACTGCCATGCTTGCTAATGATTGTGGACTAAACCTCTGAACCTGTAAGGCAGCCCCGACTAAACGCTTTGTTTAGAAGAGTTGCTGTGATCGTGGTGTCTCTTCACAGCAGTGGAAACCTAACAAGACAGAAAGAAGCGTGTAAGTGTTTACCCACATGTGTGTCTGTACACCATGTCCATGCATGGTGACTGAGGAGGGGAGAAATGGGTATTGGGTTCCCTGGAACTGGAGTTACAGATGCTTGTGCATCTGTGTGGGTGACGGGAACTGAACTGTGGATCTTTTGCAAGAGCTACAAGTGATTTTAACTCCTGAGCCATCTCTCCTACTCCCAAGTCCAGGTTTTAAAGTCAGAGACTTTGAGTAAGTTTATCACCGAATGAAAGAAAAAATGTGATCAGTTGTAGTAATAGTTCTGATCCTAAGGGGAATTTGGCCTCACAGAAGACACGAGGCAGTGTCTGTTGACGTTCTGGGTTGTCACGGTTGCTTTGGAAATAATCTTGTTTGCATCTAGGGAGTGGAGCAGATATTCTAAATAAACGTTCTAAGATGTAAATGCCTCCCATAACAAAGAGTTGTTCAGTCCAAACGTCAGAAATACTGCTGAGACCGAGGAGCTCTGATCTGGACAGTGAGAGGAGATTCCGGGGTGTGTGTGTGTGTGTGTGTGTGTGTGTGTGTGTGTGTGTGTGTGGTGGGGGAGCATTGATGCAATCCTAACCCTGTGACTTGCTCCCCATCAGCAGCTGAAGACTCAACTTTCACCAGCTAAAGTCTGACCTGCGAAGGTCACTTCGGGTCCCAGTTGACTCGCCTGAAGAAATCAGAAAAAAATTGACCTCATGGGTGCCGTGACTGATGGATACCCATCCTGCACCATGAACATTTTCAACACAAAATAATCCTAGGACTTAAGCTTTGGGAGCCTGAAAGTGCGGAGAAGAGCTGAGCCTAGAGGTGGTGCCTCCCCATGCCTGGGCAGATGTGTATATAGCCTGTGAGTCATGCAACCGTCATGGGCTTGGGATGAATGGTTCATTGTGTCTCTGCAGAGTCTTGACTATTTATTGTTCTACACAAGCCTTAGCCAAGAGCTCTGATCTCAGACTTTTCCCCTCAAATGACACACACGCTCGGGTGCACACACACACACACACACACACACACACACACACACACACACACACACACACACACACACACCTCATTCTGCAAGCCCTGTGCATTTGCACTCCTCTCCGGCAACAGAACCAGATTCACATGCTCCAACTGCCTCTCAGCCATTTCTTTCAAATACTGTCCTCTTTAGCCCGGTAAAATCAAAGTGCCAGTTAATACCTGTCATTAAGAAGCAGGCAGCTTATCTAACTAGGATTTTAACCCAAAATTCCTGCGTGGAGCCCACGTACAAAGAATATTAGTATTCTGAAAGACTTAATAGAGCATTAATTCTTTCTACTCTCTTGAAAGCAATTAAACCAAACCTAAATTAAATAATTTTCCAAACAACTTCTGTTGAAGAGGCAAGCAGCTTTTAATCTCTTAACTCTCTGACTGTCCTTCTTATCACAGCAGGGGACCAACAGCTGGCAAGCCTCGGCTGCTTCTGGGTTTCTTTGTCTAAGGTTCCAGCTCTTGAGACATCACATGACTCAACATGGCGCTGGCTCCCTCTTACTTAGAAAAGAAAACTTTCAGCTCTTAAGCTGATAATCTTAACTTTCTAGTGGATTCTTGCCCAACACATTGGTTCATCACCTGTTGCAGTAAAATTTAAAAATGCGGCTGAACGGTTCCCATGAGTACCCTGGTGGTTGCTAGTTCTGGCTCCAACAGGCATTTGAACGAGCGCTAATTTACCTCAGGTTAGTATCTCTCCCGGCAGCTCTCTGCTAGCCTCAAACTCTCTGGTTCCAGCTACCCAGCAAATTCGTGGTTTTAGAAGTCCAGCAGCGGCTGGCCTATTGAGGCTTCCTGCCACGGACTCTGCCCACGCTCCCAGCAACCGCCCCCAGTAAAGTATAAACTTCCAACTACCTGGTAAAATCAGGATTCAACAAACTGTAACCCAGATTTACACGTTAATTTCTCAATCCACAATACATCCACAGAATAAATTCACTGCCAATTAATAAAGACAGAAACAGCCCACCTAGACAAGATAAAATTGACCTAGACCACCTGGATGGAATCATCTTCCTCTGTTGTCTCCATCTTGAATCCTCTCCTTCCTAGACTTTTCCCCGCCTACCCTTCCTTCTCATCCAATGATAGGCTATGCTTTATCCTGGACCCACCTTGCTGCATAATGACCTCATCCTACACCGCCTGACCTTATGCAGTTCTGGGATCAAACCCAGGGCTTGGTGCATGCTAGGCAAGCACCCTACGAGCTGAGCTACCTCCCCAGACCAGGACCAGAATTCTCAAACCATTCTACCCCACCCTTATATTCACAACATTTTCATAGACCTTTACTTTTAAATTAGTCTACTCTTTCCAAACCACTCTACTGTGGACCTTTGTTACACCCCCCCCCCCATTTGACATTTGCAATAACCTTGTAACAAAGGGATCTGTTTCTAAACTCTTCCTGTTACCCATTCTGTCGCCATTTTCTCCAGACACTGCCTTCAGTTCTTCGAAGTCCCTCTCTGCTTGCGGAGTGAAGCCTTGTGTCTGCCAGTGTTCTCTACTCTCTGTGGCCCACGCTAACTATGGACCCAGCGACAGTACTCGCTGCACACATCTTTTGACAGGATCAAAAGCTGGGTGACTTCCCAGCAGCCATCCCAAGGCTGGAGAATCAGGACGTCCTTTAGCTGCTCAGTCCAGGAAGCTGGAAGCTTCTGAACCAAGAGGGACCGGTGCGTTGTGAGCATGCTGGTGTTACGGGTGTGCAGCACTGCCTCTGACGTATTGTTTTGTCGTTTGAAGCTGGGTCTCTCCAGGTAGCCCTGGGGGTTGTCCTGGAGATCACTATGTACACCAAGCTGGCCTGGAACTGGCCGAGATCCTCCTGTCTCTGTCTTGGGTGTCCTGGGATTGCAAGCAAGCATGCACCATCATGCCCCGGCCTTGCTTCTGACTTGTTGGGTGGGTTCTGGGAATCGAACTGAGGTCATCAGGTTTGAGAGGCAAGCGCTTTCCCCTGATGAACCATCTTAACAGCCCAAGTGTATAGGAATTTGGTAACTCACCCTAGGGCTCAGTCTGTAAGTTCTGGGTTCAGGTCCTCAGACGAGCTGTTGTCGAAGTTCAAATACTTCCTGATTAGCTTCTTTCCTAATTGTAACTTCCTTCCTCCTCCTTCCTTCCCTCCTTCCTTTCTTCCTCCTTCCTTCCTTTTCTTCATCCCTTCCTCCCTCTCTTCTCCCTTCTTCCTTCTTTCCTCCCTCCTTCCTTCCTTTGTCCCTCCTTCCCCCCCCTCCTCCCTTTTATTTCTTTCTGTTTCGAGTCAGGGCTTCTCTGTGTAGCCCTAGTGGACTCACTCTGGATACTACATACATATTATTGTGGTTGTTTTTGTTGTTGTTGTTGTTGTTATTATTATTATTATTATTATTATTATTCTTTTACGTGCTGACCACCAGTTCCTCTCCCTTCTCTCTTCCCAGCTACCCTGCCCCACCCAAAGTGGATATTTTAAAGGAACATGGAAGACTGTCTTCTAGGAATTGTCTTGGGATTTATGAAAACCTTATTTTGAAGCAGAGTGGGAATTTCCGGTTCATTCGACTTGCTTTCTTTTTTTTGACATTTACTATTTACGGATTTATTTATAGCATATGTGTGCACACTTATGCACATACGTGCATTGCCAAGGGAGTGTGTAGAGATCAGAGGACAACTGTGGGAGCTGGTTTTCTCCTTCCACCAGGAGTTCTGGGGATCGAACTCAGGCTGTCAGTCTTGGCTGCAATTACCTCTATCCACTGAGCCCTTACGTTCTTGTTATAGTAGCCATATGTTGGGAGTAGAATAGGCTTAGCACAAACTCCCGTTAGGGTTTGAAATGCTGATGCAGTCCATATGTCTTGATTTGATATTGGTAAGGACAAAGAGCAATTAGTAAGTTAACAAATTAAAATTCATTTATACGTCCTCTGGGAAAGACTGTTAGATAAGCTACGACTCTCCCCTTGTTGCCCATGGAGCTCTGAACCAAGCCTGGCTCTCTCCCGTGAGCAGCGAGTTTTGGCGCCCTCGGTTTACTCGTCCATCGTTTCTTGATTCCTCCGGGAGTCATGATTTCAACGAAGATAAAACACACTAGCTCAAACATTTATTCTTGATAATAGAGAAATCCAACCAAGACTTTAATTAACAAACTAGAAAATTAGTTTGCTATACTCTGTTAAAGGCGTCAGCTAGCACTGATTGCTTTGGGGGCCACTCAATTATATTTTTTATTCGAGAAATCAAAGATACACAGATTCTGGGGCTGCCTAGAGAAATGGCTGACTCTAGTTGTGGGTCTAGTGGGCAGGAGGAAGGCTGAGTGAACGGTTGGGCTGTTGAGCAAGAGGGCCAGGGCAATGCCCATAGTCACACTTAATTGGAGGACACTTACTGGCCAGTGAAGGAACTATTTGAATTTAAAAGAGTAA
This sequence comes from Rattus rattus, assembly GCF_011064425.1. Classification (NCBI taxonomy): domain Eukaryota; kingdom Metazoa; phylum Chordata; class Mammalia; order Rodentia; family Muridae; genus Rattus; species Rattus rattus. The sequence continues at coordinate 19,955,106 of NC_046171.1, read as the reverse complement.
CGGCGGGTTGGGGATTTAGCTCAGTGGTAGAGCGCTTGCCTAGCAAGCGCAAGGCCCTGGGTTCGGTCCCCAGCTCAAAAAAAAGAGTAACGGCTGTGTCTGATTGGAAAAGTTACTCTAAAGTTGGGCACTGGAAGGGAAGTATTGGGCACTTACCCTGTGCTTTTAGGAGGACCAGTGTTTTTCAGCTACAGAGGAAAACCTCTTCTTTAAACGAGAGGGACAGATCGTGGTGTGATAGTGGTATGGATAGAACACACTTCTGTGACCTTCGACGAAATCCTCGATTAAAGCAAGGGCCACCAATGTCTAGTTAAAATGTTTAAATTGGATGTTCTGGCAGATAGATTATTGTATGCTTTCAATTGTCAACCTCTGTTCTTGCTAATTGTAAGAGGGAGATGGGCTCAAATATTTTTGTAGATTTATTAATTGTATGTGTTATTGTTTTGCTTGTATATATGTATGTATATATGTGTGTATGCGTGTGTGTGTGTGTGTGTGTGTGTGTGTGTGTGTGTGTGTGTTACTCCCTCCTGGAAATGTCCAAAGTTTCACAGTTTTAGGAAAACTTCGTGGAAATACATCTACAAAATCAAACACTTCATGAGGCAAGCAGTAAAGTAGATGAAAGGGGACTGAGGAGATGACTCTGTGGTCGAGAGTATTGGGAGTACTTGTTGCTTTTGCAGAGGACCGGGGTTCAATTCCCAGCATCCACACGGAGGTTCACAATCATTTGTAACTCCGACTTCAAGCAGGATGGCCAGAGAAAAGAGGGTCAGAGGACGAGATGAAGCAATTGGTTTCTGAAAGATTCATATCTTCCAAACTGTGGCCAGGTGGGAGGACTGAAGGAGAAGTTGTTCTCAGAGATTTCTTTTCCTGTTAGAATATTAGTTCTTTGAGAAGAAGCAGCATGCTGCCAACAAGAACCTAGACTGTACTGCAAACTGTTGCGTCCTCAGTGGTGGTCCTCCCTAACGTAAATGACGCACATGGAAATGCTGACCCAGTGGCTGACAGTGTACCCGGAAGCTGAAAGAATTCCCAGCAGCATAGATAAAGCTCTGTCCCACTGGGCGAGCAGCAGTGTTGTTCAGGGATTTGTGGCAGGGCAGAAGACACAAATCAGCCTCTGAAGTAGCTCTCCGAAAGTTCCCAGGACCCACAGGACTCTGATTTGTGGAGAAATTGACCCTAAAGAACGTAACTATGTTCACAGTCAGTCAGTTTGACCTTCAGACCTTCCCATATCACCAGGTTCCCTGGTAACAAGTTTGAAATAAAGAACTCCATGACTCTCCTTCGATCATCAGAAGGGCAGATGGCCCCATTCCTAGCAAGGAGCACATTGTGATCTTCCCAGTCAAGGTAGTAACCATGAGAGAGTTTCTATTTCGAAAGCCCATTTCCTGGAGGCTGAGGTGGTTAAGAGCACTTGTTGCTTTTGCAGAAGACCTGGCATCTACCTGGAAGCTCACAATCACCTGTAATTCCAGTTCTAGAGGACCCAACACCCTCCTCTGGCCTCCATGGGACCCACACACTACTCACCCCAGAAAAGAAACCTATGGCAGACCAAGGTGGCAATTGCACTAAAGTTCAATCTAGTGAACCAAAGAGTTTTTATTGAGGTTACTTACAAGAACGTGGGGGAGGGCTTACTTACAGGAGCATGCAGCTGAAGGGTCCCAACAGACCATCTCACCACAATGAAGCTGGTAAGAGGGTCCTCCTTGGGCGGAGCCTTCTAGAACCTTCCAAGTTTCTGCGTTGCCACATAGGGCGCTCTGTTTACCTCTGGAATCTTATGACCCTTCCCCTCCCCGATGGAGGAAGTGGCTATACACATTCCTAGGGGTGATAATTAAAAAAAGATGTGCCCATAAACTGAGGGGGAAGGCTGGCTGCCGAGAGGAGCCAGGGATGTTTCTCTGTAGCCCTGGAAGAAAGTCAAGGAGCTGAGCCAAGGGACACCTCACCCAGAAAGGGGCTCCCACAGGGAGAGGGCAGGGGACTGGCCAGGAGGCAGAAGCTGCGAGAGCCAGGGCTGGGCATGGTACTCTGGTGTGTTTCCAACCTGAAATTATCCCCAAGGCACCGAGGCATGTGCAGCTCAGGACGTGTGTGGGAAACTGGAGCAATACCAACTCAATTACAGGAAAAGCACCATAATTTATCAAGTTTACGCCATGCCTCTTCCCAGTTAGGTTTGAATGATGTGATAGATTGCTGGCATCTTACTCAGCGTTGCCCTGTGGCTAATAACATGGTTAGCGGTAGAAGGGGTATGGTGGTTTGGCTGAAAATGGCCCCCATAGACTCATAGGAAGTGGCATTATCGGAAGTGTGACCTAGTTAGAGGAAGTGTGTCACGGAGGGTGGGCTTTGTGGTTTCAAAAACTCAAGCCAAGCCCAGTGTCTCACCCTTTTCCTCCTACCCAATGTAGAGCTCTCAGCTCCTCCTGTACCATGTCTGCTTGGAGGCTGCCATGTTCCCGCCATGACGATAATGGACTAAAACTCTGAACTATAAGGCAGCTCCAATTAAATGTTATTTATAAGAGCAGGGATGGTCATGGTGTCTGTTCATAGCAATAGAACACTGACGAAGACAATGAGTACAAAAGGTTATTCACGAACATTTCCCTGCGTGTTGATTTCAAGCCCACGTAGAGGTGGATCTCTAGTTATAAGAAAGAGGGTGTTTGGTGGGAGGGAAGGAAGCTGAAGGTGTGTTTGCAAGCAGCATTGCTCAAGGAAAGCATTATTTTTCTTATTAATGATTGGCTTGGGCTGGAGAGGTAGCTCAGTGGTTAGAGCACTGACTCCTCTTCCAGAGGTCCTGAGATCAATTCCCAGCAACCACTTGGTGGCTCCCAACCATCTGTACAATGGGATCCAATGCCCTTTTCTGGTGTGTATGAAGACAGTGACAATGTACTCACATACATTAAAAACAAAACAAAACAAAACAAAACAAAAAAAACAACTGATGAAGTGATAATAAGGTTGACACAAGAGTCCTGGTCTTTCCCATCATTGTCGGCTACCTAACCCACTTCTACAGTTTACCAATGGCATCAGTGAGGGTGGACTTCTCAATGAGCTGATAAAAACAGGGAGGTTGGAAGACCAAATTCATGGCAGGGCAAAGAGTATTAACCTGAGCTCTGCTGATACCCAAGTTGGAATTATAAGCATTGACAGAAGGTTAGCTGCAAAATGGACTGGGAAACCCTGGGAAACCAAAGGAATAGAATGCTATGACAGAATCTCTCTTCTGAAAGAGTACTGCTTCTGTGGTGGTTTGAATATGCTTGGCCCAGGGAGTGGCACGATTAGGAAGTGTGGCCTTGTTGGAGTGGGTGTGGCCTTGTTGGAGTCAGTGTGCCATTGTGGGCGTGGTCTTTGATATCCTCTTCCTAGCTTTGTGGAAGCCAGTCTTCTCCTAGAAGCCTTCATAACAAGATGGAGAACTCTCAACAACTTTTTCACCATGCCTGCCTGGATGCCGCCATGCTTCCTACCTTGATGATAATGGACTGAACCTCTGAGCCTGTAAGCCAGCCCCAGTTAAATGTTGTCCTTATCAGAATTGCCTTGGTCATGATGTCTGTTCACAGCAGTAAAACCTTAACTAAGACAGCTTCCTTACCAGTTAAGACAAGGCAAGCCCTCGCTTAGATATAAGCACTTCCATGCTCGATCCCCAGTCATTGCCTTAGAACAAGCATGCCCTAGAGTTAAAAGCTTTAGAAGAAACAGAGCTCATTTTTCTCCCTCTCCAGCCAAAGTTTCCTTACTTCTGTGACTTTATTTTTTTCATCACCGTTCCTGACTGCATTGGGAAGCATGGCTATTGAACATTGCTCAAGTATTTGGCAACCTTTATTCTCAGGAAGGGCTGAAGGTTTTCATTGTTGGCAAGGAAGATCACAGAGATGCTATGCTGGTTGGTTTGGGTTGAATCAGATGCCCAGTACTTCTGGATCGTTTGACCACCAGAGGTCACAGAACATGGAAAGGCTTACTTCAACTATGTTGTAGAGAGGAGGCACATTTTTGGGTCTCCCCTTTTACTGCTTGAGTGCTGACATTATAGGAGTGTCCTGCTATGTCTGGGTTAAGCTTTCCTATGCATTGAACCCAGGGCTTGGGTGTATCCTAGCCAGGCACTCTAGTAACGGAACTGCATTCTCCGCCCCTCCCTTTTCTGGAGATAGAAGCAGAGCTACAGTTCCCAGAAGAGCAAGATTCTGGTGGATAGTAATTCAGGTTTTCTCCTCTGCTCTGTGAAAGAAGAACGAGATTGATTTGACTTGTGCCCCCAAAGCCCAGTGCAGGCACCAGCATCAGAAAAGCAGCCAGCATATACTTGAACGGGATGATGCAGTTGTGAGCGCTCGGTTGGCGGCTGCTTCCAGCGAGCATTCTCATTCAGAAAAATAGTAGTGGGGTCATAAACCACCATAGACAGGCCACAGACTGCAGGAGGTCCGTCCAGTTCCAGTTACTCTCCTGCGAAACCACCTGTTTGGGGGGGAAATAAGAGGTTAGAGTTCACATAAGGGTGATTTCTTTTCTTCTGGGACCATGTGCGTGCGTGTGTGCGTGATTGCGTGCCTGCGCGATTGCGTGCGTGCGTGCGTGATTGCGTGACTTCGTGCATATGCAAATGATTTAGAGGGTTCTTTTCAGATCAAATGATGTATTTACCTTCAGCGTTCCAATCCTTTGAACTCATCTGATAGTTGGTGGCTGATCTAACCCAGTGTGTCACACGGATCACCTGTGTGTCGCTACCCACCTACCACCTTCCAGGGATGTGCTCTGTTCCAAGCCACATCCACTAAGAGCTACGCCGCAGTAAGGTGCCCTCAGTCCTGTGGCTTTGCTTCTCATGCTTTGATTTTAGAAAAATCTCAGGTAGAAAACACTGTTTTAAAAGCTGAGCTTCTATATTGCAAGATCTAAGAGGTTAATTTCAAGTTAGCCCTCATCTCGGTGTCTCATTATTGAGCTCAGTCCCTTCTTAAACCGATGAACTTAACGAGTTTCTGGGTGTCTATTGGGTGCGTGCTGAGTTAAAAGACATTTCATGCCGCCATTCATCCAAACTCTTTATTCTCCATTTTTTAAAAATTTAATGTAGCAGAAAAGGCACAGAATTTTTCAGTCGCGAAAACCGAAGACATCAAAGGATATTTGATATTCATGGTTTTGAATTTTGTGACTTCAGAGGAACCTCTTTACTAATGAAAATGATCCAGAATGGAATCGCTTTCCACAAACACTCCATTCCAGTTTTGAATTCACAGCCAACATTTTATTTAAATGGTGGTGGGGGGGTGCGGGGGCTATCATCTTTGAATGTTTATCTTGACTGCAAAGAAAGCTGAGGACTTTCTCATCAGAATTGCCAAAGATACGGTGACGTCAGCTCCCTTGGGGAGGTGGCTGTCAAAGGTCATCATTGGAGATGTGAAGAAAACAACCACGGGGAGGATATTTTCCATTACACATGCTTTTTAAACAGGGGAATAAACAGGGAGGGGCCAGAATTCTGTCCTTTGTGCCTGATTGCCTGTTGTCAAGTTGAAACTAGCTCGATCCCTGTGTGGTCTTTTTAGCAGGGCCCAGAAGACAGGTTTCCCAGAATCGTTTTCCCTGTCCTGTTAGAAGCTGGTAGTGTCCCCGCCAGCGGGGACCCAGTTATTCAGGGTCCCGAAGAGGCTTTCTACCTGTGGGCCAAAATGGGGGTGAAGAGAAGAAGGAGACCAAGCAAGAGTTCTGTTGTCAAGGTCTCGTTTATTGAGAGGAATGTACAGCATTTAAAGCTCTGAGGCAGGAAATGAAGCAGGAACTGAAGCTTAGGGTGGGGGAGTTTGGGAAGTGCCCAAGGATATAAGGTGAATCACTATACTGCAAGATATCCTCCTATAACAAAGAGGCAACAGTCTTCCGGTGACATGTTCTTTGAAAAGGTCGAACCCTTCTCAGGAATCTGCTCAGGGACATCCGGTGTTTTGCTCAGGCTGAAACATCCTGTCATTGCTCCCAGGGTCTTCCTGGGAGAGGCTCTTAGTTCAACAATCTCAAGTCTGTATGGCAGTCAATTCAAGGTTAAACCTCTGTGGCCATGCAGCCCAGAGTCAAGTAGCCACCTTGAGCTATGCATTCACAAAGCGGCTAGGCCCAAATCCAATACGGCTCACTGCATGGTAGAAGCCTCCTCTTTGCTCTGCTGGGGAGCAGACTGGAAGGTAGACTTGGGAGGAATTGTTTTTCTCCGGAGACTTAAGAGCAGATGCAGATGCGGAGTTGGAAGCAACTTTCAGGGAGCGCTTGTGAGGTATACAAGTGTGTGCTGTAGGCTGAGGTTTTTCTTTTTTCAAGAAAACAATAATTTCCGAGTTTTATTCCCACAGATCTCTCAGTTACTATGATTCCTTGCGTCAGACTCTCTGTACTTTAAAACTTTAAAACATGGAATGGCTCCTGTTCGATGTTTGACCCTGATTGACGTAACCTTTATTCAGTGACACTCGGGCTCCCCCTACAGGCTCTAGTTTGTCCACAAGGTTGTCAGGATGCTCAAGGAGGACTTGGCTGCTGGCAGTGGTATTGAGAGGGAGCTGGGGGTTGGGTATTGGCAGCTTGAAGAGAATCAAGGGCGGTATGGAACCGGACAGAATATATTTTATGTTTCGATGTTACTCATACTGTGACTCCCAGAACAGCTGCTTCCTTTAGATGAAGATTGTGGGCATAGAATTTCTAGCCAGAGCACGATGCCACTGGGAGAGATTCTGGAAGCCAGAGACTTTTTTATTTGGGTCCTACATTATACTAGGTAGGGTTTCCTAGGGGAACAGAATCTATATCTATATCTATATCTATATCTATATCTATATCTATATCTATATCTATATCTATATCTATATCTATATCTATATCTATATCTATATCTATATCTATCTATATCATCTGTGTGTCTAATATATATACATGTATATGTATATATATATGAGAAAATTTACATATTCAGGGTTTTATAATCTAGCAGTGGCTGCAGAGGCTAAGAACTTGGTTGCTGCTTAGCCCACGAATATACTCGGCAGTTCCAATTGAAAGGCTAAAGAAGGGGACTAGAGAGATGGCTCAGTGGTTAAGAGCGCTGACTGCTCTTCCAGAGGTCCTGAGTTCAATTCCCAGCACCCACATGGTGGCTCACAACCATCTGTAATGGGATCCAATCCCCCCTTCTGGTGTGTCTGAAGACAGCCACAATGTACACACACACATAAAATAAACCTTTAAAAAAAAAAAGAACGGCTAAAGAAGCTGAACTCTGATACTGGTGAAGAGTGCAGCAGCGGCTGGACAGATGCACTCAACAGACATACAAACAGCATTAATTTTCCCTCACCCTCTTTCAATCCGGACTACCTGCTTGGAGGTCACCATTTTGGGTTAGGGTCTTATCTCCTCATTTAATCCTTCCCGGAGGTGCCCTTTTAGCCCCAGCAAGCCTCATAGTGGATTTCAGATCAGTGTGACGTTGACAAGGTAAACCGTCGAGCACCGTGTAGATGGCCATCAAGTTCACGTACTTCCTGAAGCTTCTTTGATTCCAGCTTGAGGGCTACTTCTTTGATGTGTTCGACCAGCATAGTTTTGAAGGCTTTGAATGGGGGCGTGTAAGCTGGGGATGAGAGTGGAGTCTTCTTGTATTTTTTTTCCTAGACTTCTACCGCTAAAGAGAGCGTGTGCTCTTATGAATCTAGTCTACCTGCGGGTCCCGACCCTCTTTGTGGTCGCGTATCAGATATCTTGCATGTCAAATATTTACATTACAATTGATAACAGTAGTCAAAATATGGTTATGAAGTAGCAACGGAGTAATTTTGTGGTTTGGGGGGGGCGTCACCACAACATGGGGAACTGTATTAAAGGGCTGTAGCATTGGGAAGGACAGGAACCACAGCTCTAGATGTTCCTCGAGAGCGTGTGGGATATTTCTATTAGAGTGTTTTATCAGTCCAGAACATGTGCAAGTATGAGGCCCAGAGCTAGAATCTCCAGCACCCACGTAACATTTTGAGTGTGGCCCTGCGCACCGGCAGTCCCAGCACTGTGGAGGGCAGAGACAGGATTGCTGAGTTTGCAGCTCCCAGCCTAGCTCCAGGTTCAATGAGAGACCATGTTTCAAAGGGAGACCACAGAAAAAGTGGCTGAGGAGGGCACTCGGTGTCCTCCTCCGGCATCCGCACACACACAGGTAATGTGACAGTAGAGCAACAAGAAGCAGCAGCCTGAAGCACAGGAAGCAGTGGGGGCGGAACAAGGAAGAACGACGTCACGTGCACGTATGAAAAACGTCATAATGAAACCTACTATTTTGTAAACTAAAAAAAAAAAAAAAAAAAAAAAGAAAAGTCCATCATAAGAATATTGGCAACGAGTTTCTTTTTCTTGTTGCGGAACAGATACAGAGTAGGGATGGACCAGAGGCAGCGGGGACTCCCGCCAGGTTGTGTGTGTGGCGGTCCTGGGAAGCAGCTCGTTGCTGGCAGTGGCTTCCCTATTGTGCTACCACAGGCTGTACCTTTGCAGAGACGCGCGTCCCTCAGCAGCCTACTTGTTTCCTGTTTTGCTTTGATAAGTGATATTGGCGATGACGACGAGAGCACACATAAATCTAGCTTTATAAAGATAGATTCTGTCTATTATGATTTCCGTGCTGCTGGTATTTTGATGAAGAGGGAGACAGCGAGGCTCCCCAGGGCCTAAACCGTTCCTGCTAAATGCTTATGTAAGGTAGAACCAGGGAGTTTTCTAAGATAAAAGTCATCTCTCCTTAGCTTTCTCTTTTGCCTTCTGTCTTATCTTAACTGAAGTCTTTTGAAATACAAACGCATCTCGTCTGAAATGATAATACACTCCCCAGACTCGAAGCTTTAAAACTCCTTCCCTTTTAGAGAAAGAAGCGGATCTCATCCTTTCTCCTGTTGGTCCTTCTGTGGCAGCGTTTGCCACTGTCAGCAGAAACAGTGGCAAGACTTGATCTTGCTTTGCGAGAGCCTGGCCCAGTTCATTCTCAATCTTACTATGATCGGTGACTCCTCCCTCCCGGATTCCATCAAAATTTTGTCTCTAGTTCATTAAGTGCATTTACTAAGGCCTGACTATGTACCAGTATGCGTAATAATCATTGGATCAACATTGTGAGTAAGGTACTCACTCGTTGTCTCTGTTTCTATCTGTCTCTTCCTTTCTCCTTTCTCTAGTGAAGAGGGTAAACTTTCTCGTCTCGGCTCTTAGTTTAGTGGAAGAGATAAGTCAAGCAAAACAACGTTGATGTGTTCCGTGGTTGAGGAAACACAGCAGGTCTGTTGTAGTTTGTGATAGAGGCAAACAGTCTGGTTTTGGGGCACTGTAGAAGGAAATGGTGCTAAAATTGCAACATGGAGAGTTAGACTGGAGGAGGGTGCACATGTCAAGTGCGTCCTGTAGGTGGCGCTGCACATACACTCGCCGTCTGAGTTAACCTTCGATCTAGATGGCATCCAAATGGCTAGGGGGCTTTGGTGTTTGCAAAGACGCAGGTCTCTTTCAGAAATGGTGAACACCAGAGTGAGACTAGAGGGAAGGGCAAGAGGGACGGATGATGGCCTTTGCCATGCAAACCTTTTGCATATTGTTTTTGGGTCAGTGGGAAGCCAAAGAACGAATTCAACCAAATGAGTGACAGTTTTTAGAAAAATCACGCTGGTTGCAGAATGGAGTATGAACTGGAAAGGAACAGAGGCTTGTATGCAGGGTTGCTGGGGCTAAGCGAAGATGGTGGACTGTGTGGTCCAATACTTGTCCGTCTTTGGAAATGGTCTTACTGGTATTACTCCCCTAGCGCAGTGGGAGTGGCTCAATAAAAGCTTGCTGAAAGTCCGAAATTCTTGCCTTCTTTTTTATTTTATGTGTATGGGTGTTTTGCCTGCATGCACCTCTGTGCGACAAGTGCATGCAGCGCCGGTGGAGGTCAGAAGAAGGCATCAGATCTCGCGGAACTGGAGTTATCGATGGTTGTGAGCCATGATGTGGGTGCTGGGAATCAAACCAGGATCCTCTGGAAGAGCAGCCAGTGTTCTTAACTGCTGAGCCAAGTCCCCAGCCCCATTCTTCCTTTCATTGTGAAGCAAAACCACATTTTAACACTCATCTTTTCCTGAATGTGTAAGCCTAGGTTACTTGCTGTTCTCAGCGAATGGGAGGGGTTTAGGAAATCCTCTGGGATAACCATCCTTTGAGATGCTAATGATGCTTTTCAGGCAGGTTCTACACTGTTTTGGAAACAATTGCTGGTTAAAAAACAAGTTAGCTATTATTTTCCATCTGAAAAATCAATTTAAGTTTCGTCCACTCAGTATTTCCTGAAGTCATTATTTGTACGTCCAGGCATTGCTTCTTATTTTAATGACCAAAGAGATACCGGAGAGGCAAGGCGGAGCGCTCACTAAAAACAGGTTAAGTCATAATCCTTTTAGGAAATGCCTTTGAGCATGCGCACAAGCGCAGAGACGCTACTCTTAGAACTCACTGCTGTGTTGGACCTTGTTGCCCTCCTCGTTAGGGCGGCTGAAAGAGCTCCGTGGTTTAGGTGCCTATCTGTGCAAGCATAAGGACCCCATCTCAGATTCCACCATCCACGTAAAAAGCTAAGAATGAGCTGCCTGGTAGTGGCACTCGGGAGGGAGAGGCAGGCAGATCTCTGAGTTCAAGGACAGCCTGGTCTAGAGAGAGAGTTCCAGGACAACCAGGGCTGCACTGAGAAACTCTGTTTCAAAAACAAACAAACAAACAAACAAACAAACAAACAAACAACAAGGAAGAGTTTCTAGTTCTAGTTTTGGGAAGGTGTAGACTGAGAAATGCAGATACTTGACGTGTACTGGCCTGTCAGTCTAGCCAACGAGTGAGCTCTGGGCTCTGTTTCAGGGAAAAAAAATGGGGAAGAGTGATTGAGGAAGACACCAATATTCACATATAGCCTCTTTGACATGCACACACCTACACACATGCACACACATACACACATGCACACACATACACACATGCACACACCTACACACATGCACACACATACACACATGCACACAGACACACACACACATACACACACGCACACACATGCACACACCTACACACATGCACACACCTACACACATGCACACACCTACACACATGCACACACCTACACACATGCACACACCTACACACATGCACACACCTACACACATGCACACACATTTTTGTGTACTCAGAAGCAAGTGCTTCCCTGCTTTACACACAGAGACTGAAACGGGATCCACACTTGTATTTTTAATCATAAAACCGTCGTTTTTGAACAAAGCCTCGTTCCTGGAATTGCTAGTAACTCCTCAGTTTGTACGGAACGCCGTGGAGTTTTATGAATGAGGAATCCTGTCTAAAAGCCTGCCGTTTTTATCCTTATTTCATTCGAGAGAATCCGAGGGTAGAGAATTGAAACAAGTCATCTGGACACCCCCTTGACAGATAACAGGAAGCCTCATCTCCGGAGCCCCGGGGTTTCCCTTTGTTCTTCCTTGGGTACCTCTGTCTATAAGAGATGTTAGCTTCGCCTACTCATTACTGTAGTAATAACTCCTGTGCTACTACGTCACTATCTTCCCTTGGTGGTACAACAAGGTATTTTGAGCCCTCTGAGTCCGAATGCTGTGTCACCTGCCGGCTCTGCCTCCTACGGCTGGACCTGATTCCCACAGGAGCGTGTGTTGGTGTTGGAAGCTAGGAGAAGCCTTCTCCCGCTTTGGTGGGCGGGCACTCTCACAGTTTCTTTTATTGCTGGGCTACGCGATACCCTGACTGAATACACTTAAGGGAGAAAGGGCCAATTGTGGTTCCTAGTTCCAGGTTATAGTATGTCGCAGCAGGGAAGTCACAATCAAGAAGCTTGTAGGAGCTGATCAGGTCGCGCCGACTAACGAGAAGCCAAGTACCACAAATGCAGAGGAGGTCAGGTCCCCTCGAAGAAGGACTCAGCTACAATACCAAGAGGTTTTAATAGTAACCTCTCTCTATGCAGTCTTAGGTTGCAGGCCATTAGATGACCCCACCCTCAATTAAGATGCGTCTTTCCCCATCCGTGAACATAATCAAGATAACCCCTGAGACTTTCTCAGAGCTCCTCTCTGAGGTGGTTCTAGAGTTTGTGGATTAGTGCTCTTAACTTCAGATGAACCTGAACTCACTTGGAGGACAAGCTGCCTGGATCCCACAGCGCCTTGTGTGGTGTATTTACCCTCTCATGTAGTCGACTACAGCCAGGGGTGTCCCCACCCTGCCTGAGGTGAGGAGTTAAGTCTGTACTGTGTGGCCTTTCTTTCTGGAGGCTGAGGCTTTAGTAGACAGGTGTTTCACCCTTCCTTTTTCCCACGGCTTCCCACAATTGTCTGTGCTGACCTTCCGACTGTGGCCGCAGATCAAAGCCCTCTCTCGTAGTTACTGTGAGCGGCGAGCTGACCACACGCTCGCTTTAAATTCATATGAAACTGGGATTTTTTTATTTTTGCCGTTCCTTCTGATCTTTTGGTTCAGAATGGCCTTGTTAACCGTTCCTTCCCTAACTTCTTGCCTCAGCAATTTCTCCATCCCTGCTTCCTTGTGAAACCAGACATACACTTAAATTTTACACATTTCTCTTTTATGTACAATGAACTCAACTTTCGAAGAAGAAGAAGAAGAAGAAGAAGAAGAAGAAGAAGAAAGAGAAAGAGAAAAAGAAAAAGGAAAAAGAAAGAAGGAAAAAAAAAACCCGTTATTTTTCTCTCCAAAGACAAGTAGCATTAGACTGCAGTGGGGTTTACGAGTGACTCCATCTTGACTTCTCACCTTAATTGGTGGTCTCTTTTAGCTAATTCTTCTGTTCAGGATCCAAGCTTGATCAACATGGGGTTCAGATTTCCTATTGTTAGGGCCATTATCCCATCTCCCAGGCCTCCAGAACTCATTTCCTCTTCCGTGGGAAGAAGATCATACACTCTTCCAGGTGCCCTGTGACTTGAGTGGCCTTCTTCATCTCAGGGATGGCAGACGAAACCCTGGTTTTATTTTTGGTGGATATACTACGAGTGGATGCGTCAGTGTGGAGTTCGGAGCAGAGAATTGGGAACTGTCACGTGCTCGACCCTCGCTCTTGAGGCTGCCCTGTATCCAAACAGCATGAACTCAATCACAGCTGAGCTCCCAGGAGAAAAGAGGAGAGCAGGTGGGGACCCAGCGGCACCACAGCCACGTCATGGTCAGTACGTGGAGTCCGGGAGTGAGATGGGTGTCAATTTCCTTTTGCTGGGAGAGCAGTTCCTGTGTAAGGATTCCTCATTCTTTCCAAAACCATCACATGCTACCCAGGAAAGAAGTAATTGTTGTAAATAGCTGAATATATATATATATATATATATATGCCTGTGGTTGGGATACTAATGAAGCAGTCTCTAGTCAAAGCTTCCTGGCACGCCTCTTTGCCCAGGAATGCCGTGTGTGCTGTGGGAGGGAGGCTAAAATACCAGTGCATTTCTAGAGAAGCATTTTTTTTTTTTTAGGTAACTGAATTTGCAACCTCAGTATTAAACCTGATGAAATTATGTCCCGGTCTTCTGACCTGGCCAATGGATGTAAGGTCCGGCCTCTGCCACCCACTTTACCTCGATGCCACCTGCCTTTAAATGCCAGTCTTATTCATTACATGACTCTTTGGGCTGCCTCACCCAGTCTCTGGTATGGAGTCTCTCTACCTCACAGCAATGGCAGCTTCTCGGAAGAGCCCTGCCCTGCTCCCGGTGAGCTGGGACAGTTTTCAGCAATCACTTTGCCTAAGCATGATGCATTTTTATCTTGCCTCATTTGCTCCTGGCAGCTTTCGGCAGTGGGTCAGTGAAACCACATGGTATCCTGTCTAAGTCACTGTTCCGTTGCTTTGAGGAGCTGCTATGACCAAGGCACCTTATAAAAGAAAGAATTTAAGTTGAGCTTGGTTACAGTTTCAGAGGGTAAGTCCATGACCTTCATGGTGGGGATCATGGCTGCAGACAGGCAGGCATGGTGCTGGAGTAGATTCATCTGGTCTGAAAGTTGGAGGCGGAGAAAGAGGAGGAGGAGACTGGGCCTGGTGCGTGCTTTTTGAAACCTCAAAGCCAACCCCCAGTGGCATACCTCCTCCAACCAGGACACACCTCTTTATCCTTCCTAAACAGTTCCATCAACTGGGAACCAAACATTCAAATAGGGGAACCTATGGGAGCCACTCACATTCAGACGACCACATCTATCTGTGATTTTGGAGTAACTGGGTGTGGTGACCTATACCTGTAATCCTAGTGCTCAGGATTGCAGAAAGGCAAGTTCATCCCTGGCTTTATATTGAGTTTGAATTCAGCCTGAGCTACATGAGACCCCGTCTTAAAAAAAAAACAAGAGTGCACTTTAAAAATGTAGAAAACATTGATGAAGAAACGTTTACTGTGACCAGCATTCCATCCATGTCTTTATTTTAAATCTGACCATTTCCAAATGGAATCATTGTACACATGACCTTCTCATTCAGAGGTAAGCCCAAGATAGCTCTATCTATCTATCTATCTATCTATCTATCTATCTATCTATCTATCTATCTATCATCTATCTATCTATCTATCATCTATCTATCATCTATATCTATCTATCTATCTATCTATCTATCCATCCATCCATCTACCATCTAATATCTATCTATCCATCCATCCATCTACCATCTAATATCTATCTATCCATCCATCTACCATCTAATATCTATCTATCTATCTATCTATCTATCTATCTATCTATCCATCCATCTACCATCTAATATCTATCTATCTATCTATCTATCTATCTATCTATCTATCTATCTATCATTCCATGATTGTCAGATTCAAGTCTTCCAGTTGTGGTTTTCAAAGCCTAGAGACTGGATTGTCTGATATGGAAAAGACATGCTCTCAGTTGCCTCAGCCTGGAAGGGACATATCACGTTCACTCATAGACTAGGTGAGAATTTGTCACATGGTCTCACTGGATACAAGGAGAACTGCGAAGTGTGGTCAGCTGGGGGTTTGATAGGATAGCAGGTTTAGACTTCGCAATGCCTGGTCCTGCTCTGACCACGTGTCTGCCAGCAAACAGCAACTGTGTCTGAAAACGTGTTAGACAGGGATATTAGAGACAGTAGGTAAAGGCTCTTAGGGCTAAGTCTGATGCCCTGGGTCCAGTCCCAATTAAGTGCTTTCTTTTATAAAGAGTTGCCATGGTCATGGTGTCTTCACAGCAACAGAACACTGACTAACACACCATAGTTATTTGTTTTATTATTTATTTTTATGTATATATTTATTTATTGTCTGTGTGAATTTGTGTATGGGTATAGACGCGGTACACTTGTGGAGGTCGGGGGACAGTTTTCTGTCAGTCAGTTCTCTTAGACTACACTGGGCTCGAACACAGGTCCTGAGAGAGCCTCCTCACCAGCCCACCCCCCCTGCCCTGCAATGCCCTGTCTCTTCTGGAAATTTGGCTTCGGGACTGGAAGCTGTTTGCCGCATGGGATAATAATTTATTATCATTTTTTTTTATCTTAGTGCTTACACCCCTGTTGCTTCCACTCATATCTGTTCCAAGCTCTGAATTTGGGGAGCATTTTGTAACAAGTTTGTGAAATGAAAAGTTACTTTTTTTCCTGTCTGCCTGGTGATCTTGTTGTGTGATTGGTCCTAGAGAGGCCTGTGTGAGTGACCCTGTTCTGGTGTCTGAAAACTAAGGAAAGCTGGACTGCATTTGCTAGGAAAGAGAAAAGAAACACATTAGTTACATAGGTTTTTCTTTTACATGAATTTTGCCGTGAATGGGAAAAGTTCATGGAGTCGGGATTAGCTTAGCCATTTCCCAGGCAGTGCTGAACATTTGCCCTTACCTTCCCAGAATTCCATTAGATTCTGTGCCTCTCAAAATGAAATGGTGTCTGTGGCTGAGAAGATAGAGCGTTAGATAAAAGCTTGTGTTGACCAGTGAAACTCGTTGGTTTCACATTTATGCTTCAACGGCTTTGGACGACAGCTGTGACCCACCGAATCAGGAACAAGACAGAAATTGGTACTTCATTTGATGGAGTCCATGACTCATGCCAGGGTTAATTCCTTGACAGCATAACACCCGTATTTAAAGTTGGGAATGGATACAGATGGTTCAGTCCAGTCAGGCTCTGGCAGGAGCAAATTTAGGAGCAGGCCAGGATGCTGACTGGCTATGAACATAATTTTCAAGGTAGGAATCACAAAGCTGGGTGTTGACAGCCTTGAGTTCAAATTTCAGACTCTCCCCGTAATATGATATAAATCAGTTCTCACTGGATCTTCTTCACCTCCTGTAAAATAGGATTTGCTGTGTTTCCCTCACACGTATCTCATTGTGCCTCTCGAATACATCCTTCAAGGATTAGGAAGTAATTAAAAATAATTTCATGCTAAATTACAGTCATTTAGGGGGCATGCTTTTTATTCTAGAAAGTTCTTTACTCCCCAGGTCTGTTGGGGGAAAAAAAAGCACCAAAGAGTGTTTTTAACTAATTAGCTCCTGGAAGCGATCTGAAACATGAGTTCATCACCAGCTGTGAGCTCTGACATCCGAATGTCAGGCGCCAGGCATGGCGGTCTGGTTCGCCTGGCTCTCGTCCCTTCTGAGGGGAAAAATCTGACGTTTGCAGGCTCATGTCGTTATGTGGGTTTGTTGCTTTGGCTGACAAATGGAGAGAGAATCTGGCAGTGACTCCCAGGCAAGGATGTTGTGGATGTTTACTACCGCAGGGGGATAGAACTTGTCTTCCAGTAGGACCGTGGTGCTCAACCTTCCTAAGGGTGCCACCCTTTAATACAGTTCCTCATGTTGTGGTGACCACCAACCATAAAATTATTCTCAATGTTACTTCATAACTGCAATTTTGCTACTGTTGTAAGTTGGTTTGTAAATAACTGACAGGCAGGATATCTGATATTTGACCCCTGTGAAAGAGTCATTTGACCCCCAAAGGGCTCACAATCCACAAGTTGAGAGCCTCCGTAGTAGATATTTTTTCAGTTCCTATGCCCAGATTTTATTTTTTCTCATGGAATAAAGAAGGTTCATGGATGGCTCTGGGTGAACCTGAGGTGGACCTCAATGAGATTGTGTTAAGCCTCCATTAAAGCTGCCATTGGCTGTCATCAGGGGTCACTGAGCCTATGAAGACTATGGAGGGCTATGAAATGCTCAAGGCATGCTATGGGGACAGCACAGGACTGTGGCTACAGGGCTCTGCCTGGCAGTCACAGGGGCCTGAGAGGGGATCTGACTTAGGACCTTGGACCGTGACTCTTGAAGAAGTTCATCTGTCTTTTTACCCACTATCTGGGCGTGTGAGGATTACCTGAAACAATTGTGCTGAATGACTGGGAAGCTCAAGGCTTGCACATGGTTGCACTTCTCAGGCAGTGGTTCCATCACGCTTTCCTGACTGGTCCCGTATGTAAATGAGAACTAAAAGTCTCTGGTGAGAGGCTAAAGGGATGGCTTGGGGCTTAAGAGTGCATAGTCCTCAGGAGGACCCAGGTTCTGCTTCCAGCCTACATGCTGCTTTATAACTGCCTGGAATTCAACTCCAGAACATCTGAGGCCCTCATGTGGCCTCCACAGGCATCTGAACTCACCTTCTTATATACAAAAAATTTAAAAACAATAATAAAATAGTTAGGGCTGGAGAGGTGGCTTAGTGGTCAAGAGCGTTTGGTGTACTTGCAGAAGACCTGGGTTTAGTTCCTTTCACACACATGACAGCTCTCAACCATCTGTAAACTACAGTTCCAGAGGCTCAGACACCCTCTTCTGTGCCCCCTGGTACTACACAAATGTACTACATGGTTATACACGCAGGCCAGACACTCAAATACATAGAATGGAAGTAGACAAATCTGAAAGATCCAGGTCTCTGGTGGTGCTGGGACATGGCTCAGTGACTGAAGTACTTGCTGGGAAGGCGTGAGAACTGGCATTCAGGTCCTCAGAACCCACACAAGGAAGCTGGGCAGGCATAGGAGCCCGCCTGCAATATCAGTGTTCAGGAAGTGGAGAGGGGAGCCCAGAAGCAAGCCGGCTAATTAAACAATTCAAACTGGTCAGCTGTGGTTTCAGAAAGAACTCTTTCTCATTAAAAAAAATAGTTGCACAGAAATTAAGGAAAACACCCAACAGTAACCTTTGGCATCCACATGGGCACATGTATATACACACATACACACACATGCACACACATGCCCACACACATCATACACACACAACATACTCATGCACATGTACATCCACACGCACATGAACATACATACACACATGCATGAACACAAGTATATACATACCCACGGAAAAATCTCTGGTGCTGGTAGAATATAATTGTTCTACAAAAGAACCATCACTTTCTTGTAGGTGGTTCAAGTCCTGGGGCACCCCCATCTCTGTGTAGCATGTTCTCCAACTCAGTCATTTATAGAAGTTGAACTGGGGTGTCTTTTAGAAGTCAAATACATAAGATTCTAACTCATCTCAAAAGAAGATAGAATAAGGTGCTTAGGTTTGGTCTAAGGGGTGGAAGAGGGCTTTGAGGTTAGCACTCGGCTAGCCCCTCCAACCTGATGCTGTGTTACTTAGCAACCCTCTCATTCTGGCCTGCTGCAAACATGACTTATGATCTGTAGGTGGCTGCTGCTGTAGTCTGTGAGTGAAATCAAAACCTTGTCTGGCTGTCTGCTAAGCTTGAATCTCTCTACCCATACCTTAGTGTAGCTCTCAGACCCAATTAGAGAAGTTTCTTTGGGAAGTGGATGGTGGTTAATACAGAAACTCACAACTGGTCAACAGGCAGAGAATTAAGTGTCTGTAGAGAGCTCAGTTGCAAATTGTGTATCTCTAATATCCGTCTTTCCCAAGGCTCAGGGGCCATTGTAGATGAAGGGGCAGAAGGGTTGTAAGAGCCATGGGTTGGGGAGGACTGGATTGAATTGTTTCCTGGTTTGGCAGCATTGAAACACTCATGAAATTCTAGCAGCTGTAGCTGCCTGCACAAGACCTGCACAAGATCCAGCCAGTCAACATTCCAGCATGAAGGGGGAAGGGCTTCCTGAGCCCTGACTCTTAACTGATGGATAGTGGGTAGCTTCTTGGGAGTGGGTAGCTTCTTGAGAGGGAGGGAAGGAGGGAGGCAGGAGGAGGGAGGGAGAGAGAGAGAGAGAGAGAGAGAGAGAGAGAGAGAGAGAGAGAGAGAGAGAGAGAGAGAGAGAGTTTTCTTTAAGGGTGTGACTACTCCTGGTAGGCTGACTATTGTGATGGTTTGAATATGCTTGGTCCTGGAACTTTTAGGAGGTGTGGCCTTTTTGGAATAGGTATGGCCTTGTTGGAGGAAGTTGTGTAGCTGGGCTTTGAGGTCTCCTAGTGCTCAGTGTGGAAAAGTCTCCTCCTGGCTCTTGGATCAAGATGTAGAACTCTCAGTTCCTTCTCTAGCACCAGGTCTGCCTGCATGATGCCATGCTGTCCACCATGATGATAATGGACTGAACCTCTTAAACTGTAAGCCAGTCCCAATTGAATGCTGTCCTTTATAAAATCTGCCTTGGTTATGGTGTCTGTTCATAGCAATAGGACCCTAACTAAGACAACCACGCTCCAGTGCATTGTCCCCAAACCAGCCAATGATCCAGGAGTACATGAGCAGTACAAATTGGGATCTATGGATTATTTAAGAAAATAAGATAGAAAATTTGGGGATACATCTGGGAGGAGTTACAGGTGGAGATGGGTTAAATATGGCCAAAATGCATTATATAAAATTCTCAAAGAATTAAGAATATTAAAAGGAAACCTTGTTTGAACAATGAGGTCATAGACTTTGGGTACCACTTATTTGGGTCCCATTGACAGTGATAGGTAGTGAGAAAGCTATCTTTGCACTAGTGTTCCAGTAGAGGGGATAGGGTAAGAGTGCCATATTAGCATAATGAGACACTCAGGTATTAGCTGCATTACTGTGTGAAATGACACAGTATGGCACCATTTGCAAGCTTTGTTTATGGTGACTTTTGACTTGCTTTGACCCACGGGATGTGACCAAACATTGGTGTGTAACTTGTGAGTCTGGGCTCCAGGAGACCTGTAATGTCTAAGTGTGCTGTTCAGAGCACTCCTTGTGGTATCCATCTCTTACGTGTCAGAGGCCATCTAGGAAAGTTTAAAAGCATGCAAGTGAGTTTTCTGGAGATGACTCACCATTTTGCATGGCCTGTGATGGGTGAGCTCAGAGGCCACCAAGGCCCCAAGAGATTTCATCCCAGGATCGCTTCTTGCTGCTGATATGCCTTTCCTGCCATTATTCCATAGCCTAATAATTCCTGGACATCAGCCCACCCTATTGGACAAATTTCCTGCAGATCAACATGAAGATGAACTTTCAAAATTATTGCTGTCTAGATGAATTAATGACTTTATAGAATTCCTGATTTGTTACAAATAATTTTAGGAGATGGTTTTAGTTGTTTTGCCAGAGAAATGTAATAAGGTTGGAATCAAGAATAATAGAATGTGCCCAGTCCTCATAGAGTAGTAAGTAAAGGGTGCATAATAAGGAGTACAATGAGCTTTCACAATTACACTAAAAAGAGAAATAGGTTTAGGACAAATTTGTGATCAAGGAAAAACATCATTCTAGGTTCAGGTCCAAGGATTAGGCCACAGGTGTGCACTATGGTAAAACAAGGCCATGTGAAACTGTTGCTTTGGACTTATAATGAGCTTATGGACTGAAACACTGCTTTATACTTACTATTGACATTCTTCTGTAATTCCCCTTATGTGGTAATTTTCTTTTTTTATGGGAACATATTTATCTATTACTAGCAAGATTGTACATTTTTCATACTTTTCAGTATTTTTCTTTTTCTTTTTGAGCTTCCAGGGACTTTTATTTTTCTCCTTGTGTCTTTATGTATCTTTCCAGTTCTTTATAGTGGGCATGTATTATTTTTTTTTAATTGGATATTTTATTTATTTACATTTCAAATGTTGTCTCATTTTCCCTGTTTCCCCTTTGGAAACTCCCTATCCCAGCCTCCCTGTCCCTGCTTCTATGAGGGTGTTCCCCTACCCACCAACCCACTCCTGCCTCCCCATCATGGCATTTCCCTACACTGGGGCATCTGGCTATCATAGGACCAAGGGCCTCTCCTCCCACTGATGTCTGACAAAACCTTCCTCTGTTACATATGCAGCTGGAGCCATGGGTCTCTCCATGTGTACTCTCTGGTTGGTGGTTTAGGCCCTAGGAGCTCTGGGTGGTCTGGTTGGTTGATATTGTTGTTCTTCCTATGGGTTGCCAAACTCCTTCAGCTCCTTCAATCTTTTCTTTAACTCCTCTGTTGGGGACCCCGTGATCAGTTGGCTGAGAGCAGCTGCCTCTGTATTTGTCAGACTCTGGCAGATCCTCTTAGGAGACAGCTATATCAGGCTCCTGATCAGCAAGCTTTTCTTGGCATCCACAGTAGTGTCTGGGTTTGGGGTCTGTGTATGGGATGGATCCCCCAGGTGGGGCAGTATCTGGATGACCTTTTCTCCAGTTTCTGATCCACACTTAGTCTCTGTATTTCTTCCCTTGAGTATTTTGTTCCCCTTTCTAAGAAGGACTGAAGCACCCACAGTTTGGTCTTCTTTCTTCTTGAGCTTCATGTGGTCTGTGAATTGTATCTTGGGTATACTGAGCTTTTGGGCTAATATCCACTTATAAGTGAGTGCATACCATGTGTGTTTTTTTGTGATTGGGTTACCTCACTCAGGATGATATTTTCTAGTTCCATCCATTTGCCTAAAATTTTCATGAAGTTATTTTTTTTAATAGATGAGTAGCACTCCATTGGGTAAATGTATCATATTTTCTGTATCTCTTCCTCATCCAAGGACATCTGGGTTCTTCCCAGCTTCTGGCTATTACAAATAAGGCTACTATGAACATAGTGGAGCACATGTCCTTATATGTTGGAGCATCTTTTGGGTGTATGCCCAGGAGTGGTATAGCTGGGTCCTCAGGTAGTACTGTGTCCAATTTTCTGAGGAACTGCCAGACTGACTTCCAGAATGGTTGTACCAGTTTGCAATCTCACCAACAATGGAGGAGTGTTCCTATTTTTTCACATCCTCACC
Organism: Rattus rattus; assembly: GCF_011064425.1. Taxonomy (NCBI): domain Eukaryota; kingdom Metazoa; phylum Chordata; class Mammalia; order Rodentia; family Muridae; genus Rattus; species Rattus rattus. The sequence goes on along the minus strand of NC_046171.1, from coordinate 19,932,786 downwards.
AGCATCTGCTGTTACCTGAGTTTTTGATCTTATCCATTCTGACTGGTGTGAGGTGTTATCTCAAGGTTGTTTTGATTTGCATTTCCCTGATGACTAAGGATGTTGAACATTTCTTTAGGTGCTTCTCGGCCATTCAGTATTCCTCAGTTGAGAATTCTTTGTATAGCTCTGTAGTCTATTTTTTAAAAGGGTTATTTGATTCTCTGGAGTCTAACTTCTTGGGTCCTTTGTATAGCCCTGCATCAAATGGAGGATTGGTAAAGATCTTTTCAAAACTGTTGATTGCCATTTTGTCCTAACAGTGCCTTTTGCCTTACAAAAGCTTAGCAATTTCATGAAGTCCCATTTGTCAAATCTTGATCTTAGAGTAGAAACCATTGGTGTTCTGTTCAGAAAAATTTCCTCTCTACCCATGTGTTCAAAGCTCTTCCCCACTTTCTTTTCTATTAGATTCATTGCATCTGGTTTTATGTGGAGGTCTTTGATTCACTTGGACCTGAGCTTTGTACAAGGAGATAAGAATGGATCGATTTGCATTCTTCTACTTGCTGACCTCCAGTTGAGCCAGCACCATTTGTTGAAAATGCTGTTATTTTTCCACTGGATGGTTTTAGTTCCTTTGTCAAAGATCAAGTAACCATAGGTGTGTGGGTTCATTTCTGGGTCTTCAATTCCAAATCACTGATCTACCTGCCTGTCTCTGTACCAATACCATACAGTTTTTATCAATATTGCTCTGTAATACTGCTTGAGGTCAGGGATGGTGATTTCCCCCAGAAGTTCTTTTATTGTTGAGAATAATTTTCACTATTGTGCGTTTTTTTCTTTTCCAAGTGAATTTGCAAATTGCTCTTTCTAACTCTATGAAGAAATGAGTTGGAAGATTGCATTGAATCTGTAGTTTGCTTTCAGAAAGATGGCCATATTTACTATATTAATCCTGTCAATCCATGAACATGGGAGATCTTTCCATCTTCTGAGACCTTCTTCAATTTCTTTCTTCAGAGACTTGAAGTTCTTGTCATACAGATCTTTCACTTGCTTTTTTAGAGTCACAACAAGGTATTTTATATTATTTGTGGCAATTGTGAAGGGTGTCATTTCCCTAATTTCTTTCTCAACCTGTTTATCCTTTGAGTAGATGAAGGCTACTGATTTGTTTGAGTTAATTTTATATACAGTCACTTTGCTGAAGTTATCAGTTTTAGGAGTTTTCTGAATTTTTAGGGTCACTTTACTATACTATCATATCATCTGCAAATATTGATATTTTGTCTTCTTTCTTTCCAATTTGCATCCCTTTGACCTCTTTTTGTTGTCTGATTGCTCTGGCTAGGACTTTGAGTACTATATTGAATAAATAGAGAGAGAGTGGCCAGCCTTGCCTAGTCCCTGATTTTAGTGGGATTGCTTCAAGGTTCTCTCCACTTATTTTGATGTTGGCTACTGGTTTGCTGTATATTGCTTTTATTATGTTTAGGTCTGGGCCTTGAATTCCTGATCTTTCCCAGATTTTTATCATGAAGAGGTGTTGAATTTTTCAAGTGCTTTCTCAGCATCTAATGAGATGATCATGTGGTTTTTTTCTTTGAGTTTGTTTATAAAGTGGATTACATTGATGGATATTCGTATATTGCACCGTCCCTGCATCCTTTGAATGAAACCTACTTGATCATGATGGATGATCATTTTGATGTGTTCTTGGATTCGGTTTTCCAGAATTTTATTGAGTATTTTTGCATCAAAATTTATGAGGGAAATTGGTTTGAAGTTCTTTTTCTTTGTAGGGTCTTTGTATGGTTTAGGTATAAGACTGATTGTGGCTTCAAAGAATGAATTGGGTAGTGTTCCTTCTGTTTCTATTTTGTGGAATAGTTTGAAGAGTATTGGTATTAGGTCTTTGAAAGTCTGATAGAATTCTGGTCCTGGGCTTTTTTTTTTTTTTTTTAAATTGGGAGACTTTTTATGACTGCTTCTATTTCTTAATGGGTTCTAGGACTGTTTAGATGGTTTATTTGATCCTGATTTAATGTTGGTACCTGGTATCTGTCTAGAAAACTGTTCATTTTCTCCAGATTTTCCAGTTTTGTTGAATATACGCTTTTGTAGTAGAATCTAATAATTTTTTGAATTTCCTCATTTTCTGTTGTTATGTCTCCCTTTTCATTTCCTATTTTGTTAATTTGGATACTGTCTCTCTGTCCTCTGGTTAGTCTGGCTAAGGGTTTATCTCTCTTGTTGATTTTCTCAAAGAATCAGCTCCTGGTTTTGTTGATTCTTTGTATAGTTCTTTTTGTTTCTACTAGGTTGATTTCAGCTCTGAGTTTGATTATTTACTTCTGTCTACTCTTGGGTGAATTCATTTCTTTTTTTTTTCTAGAGCTTTCAGGTGTGCTGTCAAGTTGTTAGTGTATGCTCTCTCCAGTTTTCCTCTTAGCACTGCTTTCATTGTATCCCATATGATTGGGTATGTTGTGCCTTACTTTTTATTAAATTCCAAAAAGTATTTAATTTCTTTATTTCTCCCTTGACCAAGTTGTCATTGAGTAGAGCGTTGTTCAGCTTCTATGTGTATGTGGGCTTTTTGATGTTTTTGTTGTTATTGAAGACCAGCCTTCATCCATGGTGATCTGATAGAATGCATGGGATTATTTCATTCTATTCAGGTCTGTTTTGTGACCAATTGTATGATCAGTTTTTGAGAAGGCACCATGAGGTGCTGAGAAGAAGGTATATTCTTTAGTTTTAGGGTGAAATGTTCTATAGTTATTTGTTAAATCCATTTGGTTCATAACATATTAGTTTCACTGTGTCTCTGTTTAGTCTCTGTTTCCATGATCTGTCCATTAATGAGAGTGGTGTGTTGAAGTCTCCTACTATTATTGTATGTGATGCAATGTGTGATTTGAGCTTTTGTAAGGTTTCTTTTATGATTTTGGGTGCCCTTGCATTTGGAGCATAGATGTTCAGAATTGAGTTGGTAGTTTGTTTTTTTTTTTTTTTTTTTTGATGAGTATAAAGTGTCCTTCCTTATCTCTTTTTTGATAACTTTTGGTTGAAAGTCTATTTTATTTGACATTACGATGACTACTCCACCTTGTTTTTTGGGACAATTTTCTTAGAAAAAAATTTTCCAGCCTTTTACTCTGTCCTTGTCACTGAGGTGTTTCCTGTATGAAGCAAAATGCTAAGTCCTGTTTACAGATCCAGTCAGTCAGCTTATGCCTTTTTATTGGGGAATTGAATCTATTGGTATTAAGAGATATTAAAGACCAGTGATTATTGCTTCCTGTTATTTTTGTTGTTAGAGGTGGAATTATGTTTGTGTTCTATCTTCTTTGTCGAAAGAAGATTACTTTCTTGCTTTTTCTAGGGTGTAGTTTCCCTCCTTCTGTTGGCATTTTCCATCTATTATCTTTTGTAGGACTGGATTTATGGAAAGATATTGTGTAAATTTGGTTTTGTCATGGAATATCTTGGTTTCTCCATTTATGTTAGTTGAGATTTTTGTTGCATATAGTAGCCTGGGTTGGCATTTGTGTTCTCTTAGGGTTTATATGACACATGCCCAGGATCTTCTTGCTTTTAGAGTCTCTGTTGAGACGTGTGGTATAATTGTGATAGGTCTGCTTTTATATGTTAGTTGACCTTTTCCCCTTACTGCTTTTAATATTCTTTCTTGTTTTATGCATTTGGTGTTTTGATTATTATGTGCAAGAAGAATTTCTTTTCTAGTCTAGTCTATTTGGGGTTCTGTAGGCTTCTTGTACTTTTATGAGCATCTTACTTTTGGTTAGGGAAGTTTTCTTTTATAATTTTGTTGAAGACATTTACTGGCCCTTTGAGTTGGGAATCATAGTTCTCTTCAATATTTATTATCCTTAGGTTTGGTCTTCTCATTGTGTCCTGGATTTCCTGGATTTTTTGGGTTAGGAGTTTTTTGTATTTTGCAATTTCTTCCACTATTGTGTCAATGTTTTCTATGGTATCTCCTGCCCCTGAGATTCTCTCTTCTATCTCTTGTATTCTGTTCGTGATGCTTGCATCTATGACTCCTGATCTCTTTCCTAGGTTTTCTATCTGCAGGGTTGTCTCCCTTTGTGATTTCTTTATTGTTTCTATTTCCATTTTTCGATCCTGGATGGTTTTCTTCAATTTCTTCACCTGTTTGGTTGTGTTTTCCTGTAATTCTTTAAGGGATTTATGTGTTTCCTCTTTAGGGGCTTTTATCTTTTTACCTGTGATCTCCTGTATTGCTTTATTATTTTTTTCTTTATTAACTTGAGTGTCTCTTCTTTACATTTTGATTGTTATTCCCCTTCCCGGTTTCCGGGCCATCATTCCCCTAACCTATCCCCTCCCCTTCTACATGGGTGTTCCCCTCCCCATCCTCCCCCCATTACCACCCTCCCCCCAACAATCACGTTCACTGGGGATTCAGTCTTAGTAGGACCAAGGGGCTTCCCCTTCCACTGGTGCTCTTACTAGGCTATTCATTGCTACCTATGAATTTGGAGCCCAGGGTCAGTCATGTATAGTCTTTGGGTGGCGGCTTAGTCCCTGGAAGCTCTGGTTGGTTGGCATTGTTGTTCATATGGGGTCTCGGCCCCTTCAAGCTCTTCCAGTCCTTTCTCTGATTCCTTCAATGGGGTCCGTTCTCAGTTCAGTGGACTGCTGCTGGCATTCACCTATGTATTTGCTGTATTCTGGCTGTGTCTCTCAGGAGAGATCTACATCCGGTTCCTGTCTGCCTGTACTTTTTTGCTTCCTCCATCTTATCTAGTTTGGTGGCTGTATATGTATGGGCCACATGTGGGGCAGGGTTTGAATGGGTGTTCCTTCTGCCTCTGTTCTAAACTTTGCCTCCCTATTCCCTGCCAAGGGTATTCTTGTCTCCCCCCCCTTTTTTTTTCTTTTTCTTTTTTTCGGAGCTGGGGACCGAACCCAGGGCCTTGCGCTTGCTAGGCAAGCGCTCTACCGATGAGCTAAATCCCCTACTCCTCTTGTTCCCCTTTTAAAGAAGAAGTGAAGCATTCAGATTTTGGTCATCCTTCTTGAGTTTCATGTGTTCTGTGCAACTAGGGTAATTCAAGCATTTGAAGCCACTTATCAATGAGTGCATACCATGTGTGTTTTTCTGTGATTGGGTTACCTCACTCAGGATGATATTTTCCAGTTCCATCCATTTGCCTACG